>NC_056731.1:312090468-312202968 GCF_019279795.1 Protopterus annectens
AGATAGCCCTTTTAAGGTTAGTTTACTGTGCCTCTGTCTAGCAGGGACACAGAAGAGATCCCAGGGGTAAACCTACGATCTCCCATCCACTCGTCAAGATTTCTCTTGAAAAGGGTCATTGAGGGGCTCTGCCTAACATGGATTGGGATTTTGTTCCAGAGTGAGGGGAGCCTCTGGGATATGAATCTGTCCCTCCAGCATGTCCTATTTATTTCTGTGCTGAGGTTTAAGTCCCCGGAGCGTGTAGCTCTAAGGGATTTGGATTTCCTGAGGTGGAGCATGTCCATTAATTCTGGTTTGGACATGGCTTTATACGTCAGGCACAGATCACCTCTGAGTAGGCGGTAAGCAACTGAGTAGAGCTGGAGTTTCTTTAGCCTAACTGTGTAGGGCATCTGTTTGAGTCCCTTGATCCTCTTGGTGAGGTACTTTTGGGGTCTTTCCAGTTGCTGCAGGTGTTGGGTAAGGTACATCCCAAATGGGGCATTGTATTCAATTATGGGCCTGATAAGTGATGAGTAGAGGGGCACAATGACCTCTCTTGATCTAGATGTGAACCCTTTCTTGATAAGGTGGGCTATATAGAAGGTCTTTCTAACCACTTTGGCAACGTGATTGTCAAAGGAGAGATTGCTATCTACTTGGGTCCCCAAATCCCTAATTACTTATTCCGCAATTAATGGATTACCAACTATGTGGTAATTTGTGGGCACTTTGTTTTTCCCAAAGGGGATGACTATGCAGTTTTTGGCATTTAGCTTTAGGCCATGACTCTGGCACCAGTTATCCGTCTCTGTGAAACCCATTTGGAGGATGCTTGTGTCAGTCGGCGAGTCAATTATGGCCCCCAGTTTGCAGTCATCTGCGAACTTGGTCAGCCATAGTCCTCCCATGTTAGCCTGTACCTCAGAGAAATATATACCGAACAAGAGAGGTCCCAGGACTGCGCCTTGTGGGATGCCACTTGTAACTGGTTTAGAGTCTGACATGGCACCTGCAATTCTGATCATGTGGGTTCTTTCCCTGAGCCAGTTTGCAACCCATCTTGTGACATAGGGGTTGATATTTAAGCTGGTGAGCTTATTTATGATGCCTGAGTGGGGTATTGTGTCGAAGGCTTTTGCGAGGTCCAGGTAGGCTGTGTGGACTACCTTCCCTTCATCTATAGCCTTGGTGACTGTTTTAAAGAAGTTGACCAGGTTCAAGAGGCAAGATCTGCCCTTAACAAAGCAGAATTGGGTAGGATCCAGTGTTTGGGGGTTCCCAATGTCTTTGTTTATGAGTTCCATGATGACCTCTCTTGATCTAGATGTGAACCCTTTCTTGATAAGGTGGGCTATATAGCTTTGCAGACCAGGCTAGTCAGGCTTATAGGGCATTAGTTTCCGGGGTCCGTTGTGGCACCACCTTTGTGGAGTGGGACCACTGTTGCTGTACTCCATTCCTTGGGTACATATCCTGTAGTAAGGCTGAGATTGAACAGTGACTTTATGTGAGGGTTCAGTTCTTCTTGGAGCTCATGTAAGACGTAGCCCGGGACACTGTCCGGTCCCATTGATGCTGTGTTTTTTGCTTTGGAGAGGGCAGCTCTCACCTGTGCATCTGTGATGTCAGGGAGGCTACACTCTGTTGGGATAGACATTTGCTCTTTTGGGGGGAAGGAGGGGAGAAGTTTGCACTGAACCTGTCTGCCAGGATGTTGGCAATGTCTGTGGGTTCAGTGTATTTTTTGTCATTTTGCACTAACTCAGAGCATATCTGGGAGTTGCCACCCAAGTTCCTGACATAACTAAAGAAGGCCTTATGATTATCTTTAGTGTCTTGTGCAATTTTTCTTTCGAAGCTGGCCTTAGATAATATTATGAGGGATCGTAGTTTCTTGCTAGTACTGATCAGAGATGCCTTCCCTTTTTGGGATTTTGGTCTATCATGTAGTAGCTTCCTCCTTCTGTTGTATAGCTTATTTATGGCTGGGGTCCACCAGACAGGTCTCCTGCCTTTGGAGGAGTGAGTCTTGGTTTTATTTGGGATAGCACGATCCATGCATTCCTGTAGGTGTCCATAGAATGCGTTTGTAAAGGATTCTGCAACTTGGGCCATATTTTCCACTGGCCCGGGGGCTTTGAAGGATTCCACCTCGGTTTTGAGAAGTGTGAAGTTTGCTTTTGAGAAGTTCTTCACTGTGGTTTCCTTGGCTGAGGTGGGGATGGGATATGGATGTCCAGTGAGATTAATTTATGGTCAGATCTTACCAATGAGGGGTATACCTCTGGTATGGAACATAGAGTCCCCATGTTGGTGATGATCAGGTCCAATATGTTTTCCCCTCTTGTGGGAGTGGTGACCAGTTGTTCCATAGCATTTGAGTTTATAAATTCTAGGAAGTGTTGGGGGAGGGTGTTGGGGCTTGAGTAGTGCTCCCAGTTTATGTTTGGGTAGTTGAAGTCACCCAATATGATGGTGTTTGGAGAGACCTTCATATTCTCCAGTGTTCTCAGGAAAGCTGAAAAGGGTTCCTGAGTTTGGGAGGGTGGTCTGTAGCAGGCTACAAACTGAAAGGCAGTTTTGCCCACTGTTAGTTGCACATGGATGGCCTCCGATGCTTCGTGCAGTGCCACTAACCTGAAGGTGTGGGTATCTTTGATGAATATGGATACTCCCCCTCCTTTTGTGGTTCGGTCCGAGTTTGGGGCCGAAAAGCATGGTATGAGGTATAACCTGGTAGTGCTGGGGTGCACTCGGGAGCCTTGAACCAGGTTTCTGTTACTGCACAGATATCGATATTCTCCATACTGTGGAGAGCCTCGAGTGCGTGCATCTTGAGGTTTAGACTTCTGGCATTGAGCAGCATTACTCTTAGTTTCTTTTTCCTTGTGTTGTCTATGGAGGTGGGTTTGTCTTTTGAGCCTTGCCTAAAAAAGGCACTATGGGGGTGGCAAGAGCCTTAGCCAATATTCGAAAGCCCAGGGGTGACAGGTGCAAGCCGTCCCTATCGAAGCAACTTGGCTTGTCGAGCATGTCATCCCAGGCTGACAGACACTGGATCCCCTTTGAATGACACCAATACTTTAGCCAATTGTTAAAATTGATCATTTTATCTTTATACTGTGGCATCATTCTTGGTGAGGGTAAGATGCTACTCAAGGTCAGGTTCACACCAGCCTGGGCTACATGATCAGAGAGCTCCTCTATGTCTCTTTTCATGTAGTCCAGGGAGGTACATCTCAGGTCATTCACATCAACATGGACAATGACGGAGTCATATTTGTACTTGCTTTGGAGTGACCTGAGTGCTTGTGTTATGTGGCAGATCCTGGCACCCAACAGGCAGCTTACAGTGACCTTCTCTTTGTTCAGCCTGGTGAGTGGGACGTCAGTGTGTCTGACAATAGAGTCACCTATTACAAGTGTATTAGGTGTGTTGTTTAGCCTTAAGGGCTGTGACTGTGTGGTACACTGACTTAGTGAACTATGTGATATATGGATATTGTTGTGGGGTAACAGTTGCTTGGATGTCTGCTTTGGATGTCTCTGCTGGGTGGGAAGATTTTTATTTAGAGCCTCCGAGTATGTTTTTGTGTGTTTATGTGTTTGGTTTGCTGTTGCGATAGATCTATGTGAGACTGGATTTGTGGTGTGTGTGGTTACCTTCTCTGCCTGACTGACTGCGCCAGTACTGGGTTGAGAGAGCTCAGCCTCCAGTTTGGCTATATAGTTGCATCTCTCACATATATTTGAGCTTGTTGGGAGGAGGAGAGGGTGGTCTGTGTACATAAGGCAGTTGTAACATTGCCTCAAGATTCCCAGATTCACCAGCTGGACTGGAGAGTAAACCTGAAACTGACTTTTGGACATGCCAGAATAGTATAAGGAACTACTTTTTGACTGATCAAAAAGGACCAATAAGGAGCCAAGTACTTTAAGGGAGTATAAGAGGATGTAGTGCTTTAGTTTATTAGTGCTTACTTATAAGATTACTTATACGAGCAACTGCAGGGCTTTAGAATGAAAATAGAGTGCTTACTTTGAGATTTAGAACAGTTCTAAGGGAAAAAGTGAAGAGCAGACTTTGTGGAGCCGGGAATAGTTTAAACCCATTTAAGCGGCGCTGTCCGATGCTGCTCTATTTGCAAAATCATGCAAAACTGCGCAAATGCGGGTTTTAAAGCAGGGAAACTGAGAGAGATAGGAATTGACCCAAAACAGCCAATAAGCTACTAGTTTCAAGGCTGAGACCACTCCTCTAGGGACAGATAGGCTGCTCAAAGCTCCCCACTCTCACTGGTGAACAGAGAAGCTTCCTCCTATCCAAGTAAGGATATGGGCAACACAGGAAACTATACCACAGTCCGGAATTCAGCAAAACCTGAAATCTGGACTAATCTATTTTAGCAAAGGCGAGAAAAGAGAATATATATATATATATTTTTGTTGTTTCTGTCCTTTAGGGATATTCTTCTTGATGAAGAAAGGATGGTTACTTTTAAAGTGCAAGTAACCATTTGTAAAGGTTTCCGTTCTCTAGATCTTACTGTCAAAACGTCCAGAAACTGTATTCCAACCAAGACTGATATCTAAAAAGTTAATCTGATGTCCACAACCACTCTTGACAAATTGCAAAAAAAACAGACCTTAAATTAAGGTCATGAAGGAATTGTTCACAAACGTCATTGTTACCCTCTAGAACAAAAATCAGGTCATCTACAAACCTGGCGTCAAAATGTATATTGTATGATGACAGTGTTGTAGACCTAGGTAAGATACATAAATAAAAAAATACCATGGTAAGAGACATAATCAATTACTTACAGCATTACAGACATAGCGAAAAATGCAAGTATTTGAGTGAGAAGAAGAAAAAGATAATAAGTAATCTACAAGTTAAGTTAGAGGCATAATATTTACAATTCTTGCTAGGTAAATTGAATTATCTAAGACAGTAACAGCAGAGTATGAAAAGTCTAATAGCCTGAGAAAGAAAAGTAATATTTCCATCTTTTGTGATTCTCTCATTTTTGTTCTACCATTTGCAATCAGTGGGCAGAGAAGGCTCTAAGGTCAACAGAGACCAGGCTGAAGACCTGGAAGTTGACTGGAGAGAAAGTACAGCAGTTCAAGGAATTACTCAGGGCTGTAGCACCCCAAAAGAGGAGGAAATAGGTGGAATTCAAGAAGCGTGTCAATGCCTAAAAACAGCATATGTTAGGACTACAGAAAAGATATGTGGCCGAGCCAGGTATGGAAATAAGGTACATAAGGAAAGCTGGTGGTGGAATGCAGAAGTCCAGGAAGTCATCAAAAGAAAAAAGGAGCACCAGAAGAAGTGGGAGATAGAAAAGACTGACCAAGCCAGGAAGGACTACTGGTTGGCTAACAAAGAAGCTAAGAAAGAAGTTTCAATAGCAAAGAATAGGGCATCGGAGGCACTGTGCCAGCTTCTGGAAAGTGACTCAGTAAGGGGCACAAAGAAACTATATCAGGTTGCAAGGCAAAGACAGAAAGATAAAGAAAATAGTCAGACACCCTTCATAAGGGATGCCAGCAACAACCTGCTCACCAGTCTAGGGGACATCAAAGGCAGATGGAAGGAGTATTTCCAGCAGCTTCTGAATGAAGAAAACCCCACAGAAGCTGTACTGCCCCAGAAACAGTATACCATGAGTGAAGGAGGAGCCCACCTTAGAAGAAAGAAGAACAGCACTAAGGAAGATGAAGTCAGGGGAAAACAGCAGGCTTAGATGAGGTCACAGCAGACATGATAAAGATGCTGGGTGAGATAGGGGGAAATGGCTCCTGAGGGCACTCATAGCAGTGTGGAGAGAAAGGCATATCCCAGACAACAGGAGTATAAGCATACTAGTACCAGTGTACAAGAACAAAGGGGACATATATAACTGTGGACAGTACAGAGGCTTCAGACTCCTACTACATTGTATGAAAGATCTGGAGAGAGTGATTGATAAATGGATACGCAGAGTAGTAGAATGTAAGATGGGAGATGAGCAGTTTGGATTCAGATCAGGATGCAGCACAATTGACCCAATGTTTGCATTGAGACAGATACTTGAGAAGAAGATAGAGATGAGGAGAGAGTCCAACTGGGCATTCCTAGACTTGGAGAAAGAATATGAGTACTTCCCAAATTTTTTTAACTTTAATGAGGTAGGTGTCTGACTCCTAAGGCTAAATGTCCATATATTATGTAATAATAATGTTTATAGATTGGAAGGAAGTTTGTGTGGCAAATGGGCTGGCAGTTTTCAGAAAAGAAAGATGATGTTTGTTATAATTTTTTTTTATACGTGTGCTGCCTGCTGATGGTAATCGACTTTTTACAGACTGTACAGTACTCCGACCTTTTCTAATCTGTGTTTTATCATTTCTGGGACATCCGGAAATTGTTATATGCTAAACATTTAATTTTAAATTGATATATATTGTGTTAAAGTTTAAGCAACTTTTGTGGATTAAAGGAGTAACTTTTAACATTTTGGATATGTCAGATAGTTGGTCACTGGATTAATAAGCACTGGCTGTTAATTTGAAACATGTCATAAAGAATCAAGCCAGTGTTGCATTGAAGAACTTGGACGGTATTGTTTCCTGATTTTGCCCTGCACATAACATTCAATATCATGTTTTGTTTAAATGTGCAGCTCCATCTAAGTTGATACTTGGGAGTGTGCCATACACTATGAACATTCCAGAATCATTTATAAGTTACATACTGTAGCGAGTAGTGAAAAATAAAATGGTGTTAAGCATTTGTTGAAAATTTGATTTAGGAAATAATAGGTTTTGTTGAAAACTTTTATTTAAAAAAATAATAACACTTTGGCACTTCAGCCACAAGCCTTCCAGGGAGTGAGGCGCTAGACACTTATTAAGTTTTAAATAAAATTTTCCATAAAGCCTGACATCATTTTATTTTATTATTGTATTAGTAGCAGTTTTAGAGTTTTTAGACTAAGCATTCAGAAGTATATGCGAACTGCACAGTAAGTGAGTATGAGAGTGTATGATGGGAATTAGTGAGTTAAGTGAACGGATGAGTGAGTATGCAAGGTGATTGAGGGAGCCAGTGGGGAGAATGAGTGAGTGACTAAAAGAAGTGAGGGAGAGAGCAAATGGGTGAGTGAGTGAAGAGGAGAAATGAGTTTAAAAGAGTTATGGGCAAGCTTTTTTTCTGTTGAGAAGCATTATTGGGTTATGAAACTGAACAGATTTTAAATTTTGAAATACTGTTTTATGACACAAATCCTTCCAGAAATATATGATGCATTTAAAGGAAATAAATATATTGTGAAAAACTGTTGAACATCATCTGAAGAAAGATACCTAAAAACAATATATACTTACCACTGCTTAAATGGGTTAGAAATGGAAATGTCAGACAGATCAAATTGTCATCTTTGTTTGAGTTATCAAAGTAGTGGACATAGGAGGGTCTGAGTATGTGTACTACTACTTTGTTTTTAACAATACTTTCTGGCAAAGTCTCACATCTGCATGATCAAGAAGGGAGTCATAATGCAATTATTCTTTACAAACAGGAGGCTCTACCATGCTATGAAACTTTCTATAATTGGTATTCTTTGCTTTATACCTTATACAATATTAATGTTGATTCTTTGTGTTTTTCTTTTAATGATGTAATGATGGAATGACATAAAAGGGGCCCATGAAGTCCAGTCCAGATTACCAAATTTAAATATGTGAGTGAATGGAAAAATAATTAAGTCAATATGCTAATAAATTAGACAAGTTGGAACTTGATCCCAAAGTCATATTATAAATTAAAGCAGCTGCCTAAACTGGAGGATAGAGGTGGTTGATATGAAAGATGCAATGTAAGAGATGTCAATAATGTGATCATTTAGAAGAATGTAAAATTAAGTACCTTCTCATAGTCTCATACAAAATGCAAGACAATGTGCCTGTATCTCACAATCCTAAAATGAGACGGTATTTTGAGATAACCTAGTAAGAACAACAATATATATGGACTTGCTGCATTTGTTATGTCTCTTGTATATATATCTATATATATATATATATATATATATATATATATATATATATATATATTACACACACATGCTTTACATGCTCTTCTGCTGCATCCTTCATTTGAGAGAGAAGAATGATAAAGTGCATATGGAGGCAGAGAGCCTGTGTGTGTGTGTGTGTGTGTGTGTGTGTGTGTGTGTGTGTGTGTGTGTATGTGTGCACAGATTTTCACAGAATATCCAGATTTTTGCATCACATTTTTGTTCCGTTTTTCATAAAATTGTGATTTTCTGGAAAATTAGTGGCAAATCATTAACGATTTAAATTAGAAAATAATGACAGACATTTGAGTTTCAGATTTCATACCCTTCCGAAAATTCATACTAATACAAGACCTACTATTTTATTAACTTTCTAAGTTTGTAAGAGCAATATTTAAAATTGCCCTTATTTTTGGGCCTTTGTCCCAATTTTATTTATGGCTTTGTCCAGCTTTCTTGCTCTGAGGTTGAGAGTATTACACATGTGTCAGGGGCCATCACCGTCAGCCAGAGACATTTCAAATTGGGACATACTTCTTGTACCCTACTCCCCCATGTAGTGACTTGGGATGTGTCCAAGCAAGGCAAGGAGTAGTTATGCAATGTAAGTGTGCAGACAGAGTATCCCCCCCATCCAAGGTAGACACAAGTACATTGGCTTTTCATCTGTCCTTGATTCTGCAGCATGTTCTGGTTTTCTGTCATATTTTTATACAGTTGACTTATGCTTATTATTATTCAGAAAATGCATGTTATTTGTTGCATGTTACTTGGTACTTTTATAAAGCTGAATATAAATTATAATTAGAACTGCAGTGCAAGGAGAAGTGGTTTGAGTTGAGCGCTGCTCGTTTCTTTATACTTGATTTTGACTAGCATTCCAGTAATGTATTTAAACCGTAATTTATTTTTTCATGCCTCACAACCTTTTTGTTTCCATCTAGATATTAAGCTGTCATGTAGCCAATGCATTGAAATATTTTTTTTTCTTCTCCACTTCATTTTGTCTTCATTGGACTCTCATAATGACGGTTTGGCACCAAGGGCAGCGTATTTAATTAAAGTCCTAGTTTTTCTAGTTTTGAGTATAGCTCCACCCCTTTGTAGTTGGTCACACCCCTTTCTGTTGGCCCCACCCATCCAGCTGTCTCCTGCAACCCCTCCCCCTTTGATTTGAAATCACCAGTAGGGTTACCACCTGTCCCACTATGCAAGGGACAGTCCCTCTTTGGGCAGTTGTGTCTTGCAAAAAATAATGTAACAATGGCAAATGTCCGGAGATTTTAGGACAAACTTATTTCCTATATGTTATGTAATAGTTGCATAAGACAGTTATTCTGTATCTGAAACACCTTAATGTTATAAGAAACAGAATAAGCAACTAAAATGTTACAAGAATAAGCTTTTATTTAGGCAAAAAGTGAAGTTTTGTCCTTTGTACTGGCCATGTATCTTTCGGCCTGAAAAATCTGACGTTTGTACCAAAAATGTCCCACACTGGGCATTTGAAAAGGTGGCAATCCTAGTTACCATCCGCCACTGATTATTAGGGGAGAGGGGTGTATGTTTCACACATCATCTCCATTCTGATGCTGAAAGTAAAGCCGTCAAAAGGTAAAGGCCACGTCTAATTAAAATCTAAAGCAGAGATCAGCCCCAAATGGAAACACCTACAGTTTGCTCTCGACGCAAGGTACCTCCCACTGGCTGAAAGATTAACATACTATGTAAAGGCAAGGTATGCTGTGCTTACTAGGGTTATCACCTGTCCCTCTTTGCGAGGGACAGTCCCACTTTGGGCAGTTGTGTCCCGCGAAAAAAACTAAAAAATGGCAAATGTCCTGCAATTTTAAGACAAAATATATTTCTCAAGTTTTCTTTAATAGTTGCATAAAACAGTTATTTTGTATCTGGACCACATACATTTTATATGACATAGTATAAGCAACTTAAATGCTATAAAATAAGCTTTTATTTAAGCAAAAAAGTGAAGTTTTGTCCTTTTTACTGGCCGTGGGTATGTTTTGTCCTGCAAAATCTCACGTCTACAAAAATCTGTAAGATAACCAAATGTCCCATTTTAAGCATTTGAAAATGTAGCAACCCGTCATCCCTAAATTTCTAGATAGCATGACAGGCTGCATCCAGCACCTTTAAGTGGAACAGACACTGCTGACTAACACGAATTTAACTTGGCGACACAGCTGTAATCGTCTGGAGGAGACATCAACGTTGCCATAGCACCCACATAAACAACAGGCACTGCTCATCACACGACTCAAATTCTTAGCACAAGAAATCTGGATAAAGCCTAAAATAGGGATAGTTTTTTAAATATTCCTCCTATAACAATAGAAAGCTGGTAGAATAACAGGATTTGTGTTAGCATATATTTTTCGGAAGGATATGAAGTCTGAAAGTCAAGTATATCTCTTTATTTCTTGACTTCAATTTTCCGTGATTTGCCAAAAACACATATTTTATGAGAAACAGACCAAAAATATGAGGCGAAAGATAGGCAGTTCAGAAGTCTGCCATTCACTTATTTACAAACTTCTTCGCTCGAAAGAGGTTTTTTGAAAGCGCTGATGAGTTGCCGGACAGTCTATGTGTAGCACTTCCGGTCCGTTCAATCGCTTCCTGTCCGGATACAGCACTGAATTGGAAAGGGGTGATTTTGTTATTGTTGCACTGTGTGACACAGCAAGAAAATTATATTTGCCTCATCGGTAAATTAGAGGTGAGTTCTACAGATCCTTTCAGGTTTATATTGTCCCTTGAGGGTGAAAAATGCAATCAAGTGTACAACGAATTTTGTATTTACTCAGGCTGTGTTGCTGCGTTTCTGTCTGAGAAGTGAACTATGAAGTTTGCATTTAATTTTACAAGAAGAATGTCATGTGAATTAAGCTTTGTGTCAGATTGTTGTGTACAGCTCACCAAATGGCCAAACTAGGTGGTATAAGTAGTAGGTCGTTGTTTTACATTAATTATCGAGAACATGCTTACTTTGTTTTGTGGTGAATCATTGACTTTCACTTTTGTAGTGAGTTGTTTACAGTACAGTTTGAGTCTGTATACAGTTGAGTACTGAACTCAAGTTTTCTTCAGAAAGTTACTTGATGTGCTTGACTTGTTATTGTTATTGTTTTGTTATGGATGATATTAGTTTCACTGTTGTTTTGTGTAAAATATTCTAGTGGTTAGGACGTTTTAATCTGTAAACCCAAATCACTGAGCATCAAGTCCCACACCCACCACCTGCATCCTTCTCCCAGCACAGTTGACATAGCCGAATAGGAAGATGTCCTAGTAGAAGGTTGATCAGAGCATTGTGTAATTACAGGGTCGCTTGTTTTTTCACATGGGAACTTTTATATTTTCCTGGAAATAAATATTGCAGTAAAAATACACATTTTTTTTCTGACTGAAAATATGCCCCAGTGTTCCCATACCGTCAGTTGAAACTGACGTGACTGCATCTGATTTTTTTTTTATCTGCATGTCAGAAAAGCAGTAACCAACACAAGTGTTGAATGAAAGAGGAATCTGGAAAATTTACTCATACACATGCACTTGATAAAAGATGCATTTTGTAAACCTCTTATTTTTAGTGTGCAAAATTACATTCTTTTCATGTATATTTCATTGTTTTCTTTATTGAGAACTCACAGTATATGTTTTTGTGTGATTAAATTAGTTCATCTTAGTAGTTTTTGATATAATGTGGTTTCAGTAAACCTGCTGATTTTGGTCCTTTAATCTTGCTACACCAACAGCTTCTGCTTTGGTGTACTTGCCTGAAGTGTTGCATCCTCTTTGCAGGCTAGAGTTGTCATCCAGATGTATTCATTAGTTGATTGTGCAAGATATGCATGGTGTATATTTTCATACTGTTTAAGTACTGTAGTGAAGAACAAACAACATTGTTGACTGACGGTGGTCTTGGCAGGCTTAGTTAGATAAGGCATCTTGTAGTTTTTGTTGTTCATCAGTGGGACATATGATTTGGCTTTAGTATAGAATTTGAAGTTCATTTTCACAGATATTAACGTGACTTGATCTCAGTCATCTAGTGACATCAGCTGTTTGGCTTACTGTGTGTATTTTACTTACTCACTGTTTGGTAACCGGGAAGGTGGGCTGGTGTGAAGACCATTTTCAGCTATGACCCGAAGGTACAGAAACAAAAACAAACAACATGAATAATCAAGAAGTATACTATCCATAAAAACAAATGCAAAGGTCAGATTTTTTAAAGGGTCTTGGAACAAACATGCTTGTTGCAAATCCTTATGTTTGTTACAGTCTTATATACAGAGAAGAGCTGCAGAGATAGAGTTAACAGTAAAATCAAATTGTTCACGATATTTGCAGTGTATGCATAAAGCCCATTTTGAATTTGAACGTTTCAGGAAAAAAGCAGCACAGCATTTAGGATAAGAATATGGGAAAGGCTATCATGCTGGAGGAAGCATACTGTTATAATTCAACATTTCCCAGCGACTGGGGTAGTATGCATTTTGATCACAAATGGTGAAGTTAACCATTGTCTGTAAAGGACTTGCACTCAGTTTCCTTGTGCAGATGTTTGGAGAAGACCTTTTTTGAAGTTAGTGAGTGATTCCAGGCCTTTTAATTCAGTTGAGAGCCTGTTTCATAATGCCAAACCAAGTTGGGAGAAGGCATGTTCTTCAGCAGCTATTTTATATGGAGCTCTGCTTAATGTGATAGCTTTGCCTCAGTTACTTCTTAGGAGTAAACTTGGTCTTGGATGGGTTAGTTTCTGTTTCAAAGGTATGCAAATACCCACTGCTTAGTATTTTGTGAGTAAGAGCACTTAGGAGATAAGCTGGTCTTTTGATGACTGGAAGACATTTTAGATTTTGTAGGAGGTTACAGTAGTGAGATCTGCTCTTGGCAAAGAGGGCAAATCTGCAATTTTTTTTCTGTTATCTGACATCTTTAGGGATTTAATGCTAAATAAAAAGTAATCCAAGGAAGACGATATTCCACTTTAGGGAGAAGAACATTTTTGGCTAGGGAAAAGCAGACTGAAAGGGAGAGTAAATGAGAAATTCTGTAGCAGAGCTCAAGATGAGATACTACTTTGTTATTTTTTTTTCTAGGATTTGAAAAACATTAGAGAAAGATCTAGGTTAAGTCCTAGGCATTTGTATTCAGAAACAAGGGGAATGATGATGTGGTTAGCAGTGGTGTTAATAAGAGATAGATGAGGGAGTTTTTAAGGGGTTGTAAATAGCACAAGGTTATTTTTTTTGTGGTAAATTAGATGGCGACTGCATTCAGCCTAGTTGCATGGCATAGAAAGACTATTGTAGTTGTTTTGGAGCTCAGATAGTCATTTGCTGGCTTGTAATAGAAGAATGTCAGTTGCGTACAGTGTGAAATCAAGGGATGGGAAGGCATTTGTAAGATCATTAACAAATAAAGAAAACAAAATAAGATCCAGAATCAAACCTTGTGCGATGGTCAACTGTTTAGTGTCCTTATCTCTTATGCTATTACATCCTGAATGTGTAATAATCAGAAGTGAGTCATCACTCCATACATGTGCAATATGAACATCAGAATATATCATACTGCAACTGATGAAGTGCAGTATTCTAAACAATCACAATGTGAAGTCATAGTCTTCAGTACCTAGTAGTATAATACTGTATAATGTCTTCCTGTCCAGTTGTGGTCATTTACTGTGTTGTTAATATTTTAATTATTACTGTATATGCATTAGTCTTACTGCCGTTCAAACTATGTGTTTATTGTTATGCCTTGCACGGGGACCAAAGCAACGTAATTTCATTCAGCTTGCACTGCTGTGTATATCTGATTGACAATAAAGTTTACTTTGACTTCTTTGATGTTAAGCAATGATAAGAGGTTGTTAGTATGGTATCTTTGGAACCACTTGGTAGTTTGTAGCCGTAATTAAGTTTGTTCAGTTTCATAAGAAGACTATTATGCTTATGCGTAACAGTGTTAAATGCTATTGTCATATCTATCTACATGAATCCCAGTGGTGACCAGACCATCATTTATGTTACAAAAAATGGAGGTAGTTGCAGTGAGTAAACCAGTGATGGTATTGAATTCATTTCTAAAACCTTGTTGAAATATTTGAAAAATCCTATACAAACCAATAATTAAATATTTTTGCAAGTGGGCAAATAGCATAAATGGAGCTGAAGGTCTTGATAGTTTTGGGCGAGGGTGTTGTAGACAGGATAATAATGATGGAGTGTTTAAGGCTGAAGACACTATTCCTGTTGTTAGAGAGACATTTATTTATTGACATTTGATTACTGGGAAAGTCTGACTGGGTAGGAGCCCATTTTCAGCAGAAGCCTAGGGAGAAAAGCTCATATGTTGTATATATAGGGTACTGTGTACTAGTCTTCTGAGTTGTCAGTCATGACTTTAATGCCAGACAATAGTAGTTAGATAACTTTTATCTTTCTTCACCAGTCATCTCTGGGTAAGACTGGTAGTCACATTTGTTTGTATAATGTATTTGCATAGTATGAATACTTAAAATATGATGTTACAGATCCTTTTTTTTGCAACTGTTTTAATTATATCATTTACTCTCTTGTGTTATGAAAAAAGTGTAGGCATGGTGTGAAGAATCATACATAACTTCTTAAACTCTAATTTCTTGTTACACAAGTAACATCCTATTGCTTTTTTTATAAATAGAGTCTATCATTCTTGTGTTTTGATTTATTTATTTTTATGTCCAGGATTGACTACTTTAATAAACCTAGAAAATGTTCTGCTGTTCCCAGATTGTATGAATAAGACCATATGAGCAGCTTATACAAATTAACCATTTTTTACAGCATTTCTTTTCTAAACTTTTGTATTATGTTAATTATGTCTTGTATTTGCTTGTTAAATTGTTCCATAATGCAGTGTAATTTCATCTGTAGCGTAGGAAGGACTTCTAATCATTTGTGGCCATGGCAGCAAGTCATGATGTTTGCCAGCTTGTTGGTTTGGTTTTCTGCTTAGGTTTATTTGCTAGAAACTGCTTTCTTGCAGGGAAATTGGTGATACAAAGATATATAATGATACATTTAGTAGTTTTATATTTATATATATATATATATATATATATATATATATATATATATATATATATATATATATATATATATATAATGTGTGTGTGTGTGTGTATGTATGTTTATATATGTGTGTGTGTGTGTGTGTGTGTGTGTGTGTGTGTGTGTATATATATATATATATATATATATATATATATATATATATATCTGTATGTACACAGTGTATGTGAGATATTTGTCTTGAGACTGACTATTTGGAAAGTCGATCTACATATGATCGACTTTCCGAAAAGTCAAAGTGCATTTATTCAGATTGCAGTACAGTGGGGATTGGTACATTTGACATTTTCCCCACTACAGTACAATCTTGGGTTTGGTATATATAATTTCCAAGTTGTGGGGGGTGTAGGGGGGGCTTGCCCCCTAGCAAAAACGCAGATTTTGGTTGTTTTCTCCTTTTTAGGTTTTGACCATATGCAGTTAAACTTTCCAAAAAGTCGATCTTGTGTATATGGATCAGTGGGTTTATGATAATAGGTTGACAGACAGATATGTCAGATGGTCAGAATGGTGAACTCTGTATATTGACATCGGAACTGTTGCTGTATGGAGTATAATTTTGAGACTACATTGTGTAGTCATGGTACAGCAGGGATTGGTAACTTGCCCCTTTTCCCGCTGTAGTGTGATGTCGGAATTAGTATGTGCAGTTCATGTGGGGGGGGTGCAGGGGGGCTTGCCCCCTGTAAAAAAGTAGTTTATTTTAGAGTCCATCCTTTTGTCTATGTGCTGCACCCCTGGATGGAAGCTTGAGTATTATAACTTATCAGCTATTGTAAAATGTTTGTGTGTCTTTGTGGACCCTTTATTCACAACTCATTGTAAAATATTTAATCTGTTTAATCTGTTTAATCTGTTGCAGGGCTTTTCTCCCTTTTCATATAATTATTCATTAGCTGTTGTTTAAATGTTTTGAATATGTTGTGGAGTTTTTCTTCCCGGGCCTCTGCCTGTGCTGAAAATAGGCCATTATCTCAGTTAGACTTTCCCTGTTACCAAAGGACAAATAAAATTAGTAAAATTTAGTGAGATATTTGTAAACATATAATTTAGTAGGAATATAAAAATATTGATGGAGGCGTTTCTATCTAAAGATTCAAATCCTCATCATGAGGTAACATACTTGTGGACCTAACACACCATAAAAAATTGAGTAGCATTGTACCACTTGTCCACTAGGTTATCCATATCCTCTCCTCTGTTTTTGACTGGCTGCTTAATCTGAGTGAGCTGCCTATAGAGTGGGATGAAAAGCTTCACAGGCTACCAGCTCTCTTGCTTAATTTTAGTCAATACTGAACCCACTGTCATATTGATTGGTAGACCTCAGACAACTTTAGATATTGTCAGATACTTTGCCAACTCCTTGTATTTTACTGAGTATGCATTGCTTAGGTTAAACTTTTGTCACTTCTTTCATGTGATAAAATTGAGGTTACCCTGTAGTGGTTCCCAGTATTTAATTTGTGGGTGACTGTGCTGCCAGCCACAACAGATGCCTCAGGGTAACCATAGTCATGTGTTTACACTGAATACATGCAGCCATTAACTTCCACTTACCTCTTGTTGTGATCCCCATAAAACCTGTCTGCAACTGCAGCTGTTACTTCAGACTTGTGCCTGTTTGCCTTTGTACAAAATGTACACAGTGGAAGTTCTTCAGTTCTCTATCTGCAAAACTATGCACAACTGTTTACATGTAGGGTTAAGATCACAGGCGTGTAAAATACAAAGGAGGGACATCTCAGAAGCATGCCAAGAAATCATATAGTCGGACACTCTAAGTATCCTCACTCAATCAGAAGTGTACGTTTCTACAAGAAAACTCTTGGCTTGTCCCTTCCTTAAATAAAATATGTCATAATATTCTAAATTGTAGAGGAAGCTGAGCACCTGGTTACATTTAGTATTACCCAAAATGTATACAGAGCCTGTGGAAGCACATACATTTATTTACAATTTTGTATTAATAGGTTTTGTAATTTATCTGGTAGCTATTAATATAACATCTTAACAGTCTGAACTATAGGTATTTAATAATGGAGTGGCTCCACATTCTGCGAATTGGTTATGCAAAGACTGTGAATTAATAAAATTCAAAGGTATAACTTCTGTTTTAGATATAGTTACTTTATAACCAGAAAAGTCCTCCAAAACCTCCAGTAGTGTATTTAAGTTAAACCTGTTTCAGGGTCAGGTAAACAAATCATTTAAGAAAGGTTAACTTTTTTATTTGCCAACTTAATGACTTCAGATAAAGGACAAAGACCTTGGGGAGAGTGGGCATTCTTGCTGTTTCCCATTTCTGGCTCAAAATTAACGAATAAGCCTGCATTTATCTACTTTAACTTGGGCTTGGGATCACCTTTAGATGTTATGCAGTAACTCCAAGAACTTTTCTGAGAATCCATACTTCCACAAAATCTGAAACTGATAATGCCAAGATACCCTTCTATGACTTTCTCCATGTCCAGATTGATCAGAAGGGCTGGACTTTATCTCGTGGATTTCATTTGTAACCATCATGGTCTAAATCAAAAGTCTGTCATTTTTACACAAATCCACACTGATTTAAGTGTAATAGTAGGGAACACGGAGACCAGCCTTGTGGTGAGAGGAGCCATAAAAATGTTGTAGCCCTGATTCAGGAAAGGTATTGGACTTTTAAGAAACGTGTCCAGTCGGTCTTTACCTGTCTTTGGCAGTTTACTTCATTATGCCTTTAGGTGGTACTTGTAGTGTCTTCAACATCTGATTCAAGATGCTGAGTAGTCATAATACTAACGAACCCCCCCTGCCCCCGAAAAAAAGTAACATTCAAGAGGAGTCCCATCTGGCCCTGGGGACTTCTCTTGTGTATCTTTTTCGCTATTTATTTGGTTTTCAGTCAACTCATTATTTTCTTACAATTTTTTTTATCGAATTACATTTTGAAAAAAAACTTTGCTGAGTAGTCATAATACTAACGAACCCCCCCCCCCCCGCCCCGAAAAAAAGTAACATTCAAGAGGAGTCCCATCTGGCCCTGGGGACTTCTCTTGTGTATCTTTTTCGCTATTTATTTTGGTTTTCAGTCAACATATTATTTTCTTACAATTTTTTTTATCGAATTACATTTTGAAAAAAAACTTTTTGAGAAGTAAGATTTTGTGTTTTTAGTCACATGGATTATTTTCTGATCTTTTTACATTTGCTTGTAATTGAACTTGTGTAGGTTTTGGTTCTGAACGTACCTCTCAACTGTACAGGTTTTTGCAGAATGCCCAGATTTTTTACTCATATTTTTGGTCTGTTTCTCATAAAATTGTGGGGTTTTTTTTCAAATTGTTGGTAAATTATCAAGAGTTGAAGCCAGAATATGACAGACATTTGAGTTTCAGACTTCATACCCTTCTGAAAAATTAATGCTAATGCAAAACGTTATTTTATCAGCTTTCTAAGTTTGTAAGAGCATTATTTAAAAAGTGTCCCTGTTTTTGCACCTTTGTCACTCAATTATTTACAACTTTGTCCAGATTTTTTGTCTAAGAGGTTGAGCGGTATGGACTCGCGTCTGAAGAAGATTGTCATTCTAAGATGAAAGTGCTTGACTGTATTACAAAGTTGTCTTTGTTCCATATTGTTATTGTCGCCGTCATTGTAGTTTTGTTTTTAGTTGAGTACATTAACTGGTGTCTCCTGTCCCTTGCAGTGGTGTGTGTACCAGACCTACATTTTTTGCTGCACAAACCAGGGCATTCTTTTGTCAAGCTGAACTTCTGAATGTTTTAGTATTAAGTGAAGAACCTCTGACAACATTTATTCTGTTTTAATTATTTTGTCTCCCCCACATTCTAGAAACATATTTCAGTACATTTTTATTTTTGAAGTAATTTAGTTAACCACTTTTGTTTAGAAAATAAGACATTTATGTCCTCATTAATATTAATGAGCTCTTAAGCATTCTGCAGACTGGGTGACATCATCTGAAGACGGGAAGTGCTTTTGGAAGATAATTCAAGTGCTTTGTGTGACACTGAAGGATTGTAGATGCTTTTAACTTGGATTTTTGAATATGGATTAGATGTAGAAGAGGAATCTGAAGATGAGGAAATGCATATTCCTTTGATCTGTGAAATATTCATCCTTGAACATGTGAGCTTCAGATGTCCTAGAGTGAGAATACTGTGACTTGGTCCATATATTTGTACCTTATAGTATACTGTAGCTTGCACTACAAGCAAATTGATCAGTATGTCTTGTATGTCCATGCCCACTTGCCTGATTCATGTGGAGACCAGCATGCAGTTATCATACAATGTTCTTGGGTGGTGCATAAGTGCACCTGGTTGTTCACCATGGACTGTATACTATCCACTCCTGTGCTTAGGATGTAAGGATGTATTGCAAGAAGGGGCTATGCACATCAATACAGATCGACAGTTCCAGAAGGTTTATTATACCTTACTATGGAGGTAGCTCTGAAGAAAGGTGTAATATAGCTTATTGAATTGCTTGTCACTGCTGCACTGTGGTATGGTGTCTTACCTGAGAGTGAGTCATAAAAATTGTCTCCCCTGACAAGATAGTGAATATTATGGTATTGAGGAGATTTGATACTGTGGGAGATTGCCAGTGTCAAAGGAAAAAACTTCAAAGACCAATTCACGTTGGGTTCAAGCAAGGCACCCTTTATTACTTGCAGCAAGGAGACAAAGCATGTATGCACAAGGTTTGTCTAAATGATTAACGACTAGTAGGTTATACTTATACAGTTGTCTTCCTTTCACATAGAAAATGTTACATTCTATTGCTGAAGTAGTTAGACACAGCTTTCTGTATGTTCTACAGAAAATATTGTTAGACTTATTGCTGACCAAGTTAAAATATCTGTCATTCTGCAAAACATTTTGAGAAAAACAACCTGGCCTTGGGTTTATGTCAGTCCATTTCAGTATTTCAATTCTTCTATTGTACTGTTCTAATACATGTGTTACATTTTACCTAGATTCAAGGTACATTTCTAGCTTTAGTACAAGTAATGCTGACTACGGTTTAAACTTTCAAGCATCTATTGTTTTCTTTATCAATAGCTTCTAACAGCTGCATGTTTTCTTATGGCATAAGTAGAAATCAGTATCCCTCTGTTAATTTTCATGACATTAGCAGAAATGAATTACTTCTTTTGTTATTTGCTGACATTAGCAGAAAATAGAATGCTTCTTGTTAAGTTTCTAATGGCTGTGCAGATTCATGCAGTGTGAACAGAGTAAATGTATTAACCCTTTTAAATCTCTAATGCATTAAGCATGTATATTACTATTACTTATTACATATTTTTCTAACATTCCCCCCTTTTTAATACTTTTATACTACTTTCAAGATGAGCATAAACAATTTTTTTCTTCCCCTAACCTCTTCCAACTCAGGATTTGCAGTTGAGAGAGTCATTCAGTTTAAACTTATGAAAGCATTTTCAGATTTTTAACAATTCTTCAAGTTCAGCACCTTGGTATAAGGTTCCTGAAACTGACATGTGACATGTCTATAAAGTCTTTAATCAGTTTTTTCATGCAGGGGATGCAGCAGCACACATATACCACCAGTAGGATCATTCCTACACAGATGGCAATCAGGATGTTCATCAGGATACTGCCCCCCCCCTAAACATTCTCTGGAAAATGTCCGTCAATGGATTTGGTCTTGGTTTGGTCATGGCTGACACCTGCTGAATTACCTCAAGATGATTGTCTATCTCGTGTTTGTGGTCAGGAATATACGAACAACACTCCTCCTGGATTAAAGCGCACGTACCTCCTCTCGCTGCTAGGGTGAAGTCGAGAGCCATGCGGTTTTGAAGCACTACTGTTCTCATGGCAGTCAGTTCATCAGTCACCAATTCTAGGCCAGAAAAGGTTGCATTGCTCATTATTTCGAGAAGTTTAGACAATTTTCTCAGTTCCCAGATTGATTTTGTTGCTCCATATGCTGGCAGTACACCTGCCCACGAGATGATGGTATCACCCAAGTCCATATGTGGCAGTCCATTTTTCCCTAAGCCCACAGCATGATGGTTTTTCCAGCCCACATTGATTTGCCCTACTGGATTGACATGCTTCTTGATTTCTCGTTGAACATTCCGAATTTTCCCTTGAGGTAAAACTGCTGTGTGTCGTATGGCCGGAACCAGGTACCCCAAATAACAACTGCCGGACCAATTCTCAGGTAACCACTTGTATGCTTTAAACTAAGTAAAGTACCAAACTGCCAGAGCCACGGATGTCAGGAGCAAGGTTTTTAATGTACAAATAAAGACAGAAATAAATCCCAACACATAAACGCTTGATTACAAAAAATGCGTTTTCGTCTTATACAAACTGACTTCTTCAGATACACTCCAAAAAATAAACCAGCCCTTATATACATTGCTTGAAAGCCAATTACCCAATTAATACAATTTATTTTAAGTTAATTATTTGATTGCATAATTACTATTGCCTCTTGCCCATGTATTAAAAATCATTTCTCCTATAATTCATTGGTATTTTATTAAATTATTAATATGAAGACCTGATCCACAAACAGTACTTTAATAAAATATGTGAAAATTAAAAAAGTTTTTGTTAAAAACAGTTATTTAAAACTATAAAAATCAGTTTTAGTGTTATAAATCATTTGTATGTCATTTATATAGTGTTAGCCTGCCATCTACTGGTTAAAACAATAAATACACTAAAACACAAGAAATGTTTCATATTTTTCCTGCTCTTTAAAAGTGGCATAATGGAAATAAAATCATTTAGACCAGGGGGATTAGTTGCATCAAGGGAGATTTGCCACCATAACTCCCTAAACTCTAATCTTTCTTCCCATGGTCCACCCCTTACATCCTTCTTAACCTGTTCTAATACCATGAACTGAAATTTGGCATTATGACAAACTAGGGTGTGTTTATACAATGCATTAGTTTATTTTTTTATAGAAATCTCATATTTATGTTCATATATCCTTCTCTTTAAAACTCTTTCAGTTTTACCTACATAAAAAGCATCGCATTCTAAACATATTCCTAAATAAACCACACCTTTAGTTTCACAATTATAATAGTCTGTACTATTTATCCATTTTTGCCTGCATTCCAAAAATAATTTTTCCTTGTCTATTAAATTACCACAATGGCTACAGTGTCCACATTTATAAGTGCCTTTCCTAATTCTATTGAATGTCGTGGAACATTTGTATTCCAACATGTTTTTAAAAGATTGAGAATTTTTGTATATTATTTTAACATTATTATTTAGTTTTTCCTGGTCCAAATCCGTTAAACTAATGAACTTATTCCATTCTCTTTCAATAATTTGTTTAGTAACAATTTTATTAAAAGAATTGTATTCAAGTATTAAAGCATGCCCATAATCTATGTCTTTGGAAGTAGGTTTATTAGTATCTGTTGCTTTTAAACCACATATATTTTTATTTCTCTTACCTAGAATAGGTTTGAATTTGCTTCCTCTCCCCATCATAATTTCTTCATATGTTTTATTAATGAAGTCCTGGGGGTAACCTCTTTCTAAAAACATTTTGTTTAATAAGTTACACTCTTCCTTAAAATCAGAGTCTAAGGTGGTCATACGGCTACCTCGGACATACTGTCCTTTTACAATGTTCTTTTTACAATAATAAGTATGCGCACTTTTGAAATGTAGAAATGAATTACAAAAAGTAGATTTCCTGTATATTTTAGATTCAAATCTATCATTTCTTTTGTAAATTTCCACATCCAAAAATTGTAGTTTGTCTGTTGAAACATGAAAAGTGAATTTTAAAAAGTTGTGTTGTTTCTTCCAAGTAAGCTTTAAATTCTTCTAACTGTTCTATACTCCCAGACCATAGAATAACTATGTCATCCAAAAATCTTCGATAAAGTTTCCAACAAGAAGAAAATCTGGACCCAAGAACAAAGGCCTCTTCCCACTTAGCCAATACTAGGTTGGCATAAGTGGGGGCACAAGCAGCGCCCATAGCAACACCCTTAGTTTGTTTATAAAATTCTCCACTAAAGTTCAAAAAGTTATGTTTGAGAACCAAATCCATTAATGATACACACAAAATTTTGTCATTTTGTCCTATATTATCTTCCTCAAATACAGCCTCCTCAAACATTTCCATTCCTTCTGTGTGAGGAATGCAGGAAAATAAATCCACAATATCAATGGTCACAAACAATACATAATCACATAAAACCTCGTTATTAATAATTTCAAGTAGGTCCCAAGAATCCTTTAAAACAGATTTCTTCTTAACCCAAGAATTTTTCATTTTATTGTCCACAAATTTAGCCAAACTATGTGTTTTTGAACCACAAGCTGAAACAATCGGCCTCAAAGGTGGATCTATCTCATTTTTGTGAATCTTGGGAATTCCAAAGATAGAAGGAATCCTAGGTTTATCAGTTTTTAGGAAATCAAATGTTTTTTTATCATATAAACGAACTATACGAACAACACTCCTCCTGGATTAAAGCGCACGTACCTCCTCTCGCCGCTAGGGTGAAGTCGAGAGCCATGCGGTTTTGAAGCACTACTGTTCTCATGGCAGTCAGTTCATCAGTCACCAATTCTAGGGCAGAAAAGGTTGCATTGCTCATTATTTCGAGAAGTTTAGACAATTTTCTCAGTTCCCAGATTGATTTTGTTGCTCCATATGCTGGCAGTACACCTGCCCACGTGATGATGGTATCGCCCAAGTCCATATGTGGCAGTCCATTTTTCCCTAAGCCCACAGCATGATGGTTTTTCCAGCCCACATTGATTTGCCCTACTGGATTGACATGCTTCTTGATTTCTCGTTGAACATTCCGAATTTTCCCTTGAGGTAAAACTGCTGTGTGTCGTATGGCCGGAACCAGGTACCCCAAATAACAAGTGCCGGACCAATTCTCAGGTAACCACTTGTATGCTTTCCTACCACATACAAATAACAGTCTTCTACTTTGGTAGTAACTTTACTATGTCCTGGCTCTGGATGAAACATTTTTTTGTCTATCATTGACAGTTGTTTGTAAAGGTCAGTATTATGTTTTACTTCATCAGTTGTCCTATGCATCAGTTCAACAAATGAATCCTAGCTCGTGTTGCAATAGGATCCTGTGTTATCAGTTTTATTGTAACATCTATAAGGAACAGTCACATTGCAATTGCTCCAACCCACCTGAACTGTATCATTTTTGTAAAAACACATAGTCACCTTCTGTCGAACAGACAAGTGCAATGCTACTTTATCTTGTGATGTGACATCTGATGTATCATAGACTTAAGTTTTCCCAGGTCTTGTTGGCTCCTAGGGGGACGAAAGTTAACAATAACCCCCCGTATGCTGTTGGCAAAGCTGTGCAAATCCAGCAATTCGAAACATTGAAGGTCTCAGCATACACATATTTGATTGCCTGGTAAGTGTTGAAGTTTGGGTGCCACTCTGAGTACAACTCTGCATGCTTGTTCAGTCCAGTTTGTGTGGCTGTGAAAAGGAATGGCCACAACAAAAAGATTATTGTCACTAGTACAGTCAACAGAATGGTTATGCAATACTTCTGAGGAAACGGTTGTTCTGCATTTCTGTTTTCTCCAACTCTTCCGAATAAGTACATTTGGATCTTACTAGATTCTGTCATCTTTATTTCAGACACGTGTTCTTACTCTCTGCCCTAATAGGACCTCCAGCACCGATGATTTCTTCACTGGGGTTGAGACGGATCAGTCCTATTGATCTGACCACCCTTTGTAGCCAGACTTTGTGCTGAGGGCCCCGATGAAGAGGTAAGATTTTTTGTCCAGTTCAAAGTTCGTAACAAGTTTGCAGTGCGTCAGGTGGATCTACGAAGCTCGGTCTGCTATCTTGACTGCAGTGGGTGTCGAAAGAAGCACCTGGTAGGGACCTTCCCACCTCGACGATGACCAGTTCTTCTTCTTGACAACTTTTATCCACACCCAGTCTCCGGGTGTCACTGCCACTTCTGATATCTCCGTTTGCTTTCTATCTGAAACAGAATTTGACTGCAACAGATGTTTAGAATTCATGACTTTCTTCATATATTCAGCTAGTGTAAAATCAGCTTCCTGGTCTGATGACATGAGAAGTTTCCACTGGGGTGTATAGTAAGCCCTTACAAATAACTTTTCAAAAGGAGTCAATCCTTTTGCTGTAGGGACAGTTCTCATGCTCAACAGTGCCAGGGGTAAACAGTATATCCAATTTTCCCCTGTCTCAGCTATCAATTTTCTCAATTTGTTTTTTAATATACCATTATGCCTTTCAACTAGCCCTGCAGATTGTGGATGGTATGCACAATGATTTTTTAAAGAAATACCAAAATGCTTACTTAACTGCTGTATGGCTTGGTTTACAAAGTGTGTACCATTGTCACTGTAGATCCTTTCCGGAATGCCGAATCTAGGGATGATTTCTTTGACAAGTACTTTTGCCACCGTGGCTGCTTCTGGATTTTTGGTTGGAAAGGCTTCCACCCATCTGGAAAACATATCTACAATGACAAGACAATACTTCTTATTTTCACATTTGTTCAATTCTATGAAATCCATAAAGATAGTGTGAAACTGATATGGTGGTGTAGGGAAACTCCCTTGCTTGGGCTTTATCGCCCCCTGTGCATGATGTTTGTTACAGATTTGACACATCAAACAACATTTTTTTAGAGTAGTTTGTAAATCCGTACGTTGTGAACACCTGGTTCACCAGCTGTACCATCCCCCCTGTTGAGACATGGCACTGCCCATGGCTCAACAAAGCTGCATATCTAAACAAATTAGATGCTAGTATCGGTTTCCCTTCTCTAGAGATGTACAGCCCCTTTTCGAGAATTGCTCCTCGTTTTACCCATCGTTGTTTTTCAGCTTGCGTAGTGAGTGTCTGCATTGTTTTTAACATTTCTAAGTCTAAAATCTCAGATGGTTGTAATTCCTCATTTAAAAGAAATACTTCTGTGGCTGCTTGTTTTGCAGCTGTATCAGCTCTCGCATTACCTTTTGAAATCCTATCTTGTTGCTTGGTGTGAGCTGTGCATTTACAAATGGCTACTTTCTGAGGTAACTGAATAGATTCTAAAAGATCTAAAATAAACTGTGCATGATTTATAGGTTTGCCAGTAGATGTTATCATTCCCCGGTTTTTCCACTGTTGCGCAAAAACATGTACAGTAGAAAAAGCATACCTGGCTATCAGTAAAAATGTTTATACATTTACCTTTTGCTAAGGTACATGCCCGTGTCAAGGCAATCAATTCTGCTGCTTGTGCAGATAAGTTGTGTGGTAAAGGTTTTGCTTCTATAATCTCAGTATCAGAAACTACTGCATATCCTACTAGGTTCTGTCCTGCAGGACCCCTTTTGTACCAGCCATCCACGTAGTATGTCACCTCAGCATCATCCAAGGGGACATCCATGAGATCTTTTCTAGGTAGTGTCTTTTGCTCAATTACCTGCAGGCAGCGGTGCGGTGTGCCGTCTGCAGAGGTCGGGAGCAGAGTAGAAGGATTCAAAGTCGTGCATCGCTCAATTGTCATATGAGGTTGGCTCAACAATATAGTCATACAGGAAAGATGCCTAGCAGGGGAAAGATATGCCACCTTTTCTTGTAGTAAAATAATCGCGACTGCATGAGGTACTCTCAAAGTGAGAGGGTGGAACAAGACTACTGAGGCTGAAGCCTGTACTGCCATTGCAGCTGCAACTACTGCTTGTACACAGTGGGGTAAGGATCATGCCACTGGGTCTAGTTGTGATGAATAGTAAGCAATGGGGCGTTGCTTATCCCCATGCTGCTGTGTTAATACTGATGTCATGTAACCCTGCTTACAATCTACAGTTTGGAAAAAACGTTTATGGTAGTTTGGCAATCCCAGAACTAATGAGGACGCTATTAACTGCTTCAGTTTGCAGAAAGCAGATTCTGCTTCTGGTGTCCATTGTAACAAATCCTACGCTGCCATAGGCTTCTTATATATAAGGTCAGTCAGAGGTGTAGATTCCAAAGCATAGTT
This sequence comes from Protopterus annectens, assembly GCF_019279795.1. Classification (NCBI taxonomy): domain Eukaryota; kingdom Metazoa; phylum Chordata; order Ceratodontiformes; family Protopteridae; genus Protopterus; species Protopterus annectens. Next base: position 312,117,702 of record NC_056731.1, read on the forward strand.
TGGAATCCAGCTCAGTCAAAAATTAGTTGTACCCAGGAAGGACATAATTTCCTTCTTGGTAGTGGGTTTTGGTGCATGCAAAATTGCTATTTTTCTGTCCTCATCTAGTGTTCTGCCTTCTTTGGATATTACATATCCCAGGTATTTAACTTGTTTTTTTCAAAGCTGCAGTTTACTTTTATTTACCTTATGTCCTTCAGCGGCTAAGAATTGTAGAAGTGCTATGGTATCTTCTCTACAATCCTGCTGGGTGGGGGCTGCCAGCAAGATGTCATCAACATAAAGTAAAATTTGACTGCCTCTTGGTGGGGTGAATCCCGCCAAGTTGCTTGCCATTTTCTTGTGAGAATATCGTTGGACTTTCACAATACCCCTGTGGTAGTCGCGTATATGTATACCTTTTCCCCTGAAATGTGAATGCAAACCAATACTGGCTGTCAGGGTGTATTTGTATCGAAAAGAACGCATTGCTGATGTCTACCACAGAAAAATACTTCTGTTGAAGTTTTAAATCATTCAACAGGGTGTGTGGGTCTGGCACCGTGGGTGCCCTTGGTATTACTGCATCACTGCATCATTTACAGCTTGTAAATCTTGGACCATATGCCATTCTGCATTTGCTTTTTTGACTGGAAACAAGGGTGTATTACATGGTGAATCAGGAGATTCTACTAGTATCCCTCCTTTAAGTAAGGCTGCTATAGTAGGCTTTTATCCCTGCCTCTGCATCTTTGCTTAAGGGATATTGTCTTTTTTGTGGTCTGAATGCTGACTTTGGCGTGATAGTAACTGGTCCTGCTGTATGAATGAATCCTACATCTGATTTTCCTGTTGACCAGAGAGTCTCTGGTATATTTCGTAAGGCATTTTCTTCCTCCTTTAACAGGAGTGTCAATCAGCTGTCCTCACCAGACTGCAAGTGCACAGCTGGGTTGGTCTGAGTTATCCAATTTAACTTCTGTATTTGTATTCCCTGTTCTGACAGTTCTAGTTCTGTTTGTTTCTCCCATCTCGTGACTTTTTCTCCTAGGTCTGCCCATTCTATATTTCTGTTTTTGGTTAAGCTAACATGTGGTAATCGATTAGATTTATAAAGTGCGAAGAACTCCTGTGGCAATGAACAGCTGGCAACACTGTTCCCTTCTGTGTCCCAGTACAGGTTACGCAATATAAATCTGTTTGCATGATTCTTAAACAATTCTTGCTTATATTCCTTATCAGGTCCTGGTGTATTACAATAATACAGGGTGCAGTGCAACAGGTGTTGCTTATCAATGTCAAGGGAGGGGAACTTGCTGACAGCTACATTCATTAATTCTTTGGTTACAGTCCCTGGACCAGTCGTAACCAAGTCCTGGCTGTACCAATAAAATATTTCACCCTCCGATTGCACTGCAAAGGTATCAATTTGTCGCTGTGCTTCCATACCCTGCATGGTTGGGACTACTGCTATACCAAATAGCTGCATGAGGTCTCTGCCCAAGAGGTTTACTGGGCATTTTACAGAAACAACAATTTTGCTTTTTTGTGTCAATCCTGAAACTGGATCAGTTATTGCAATGTTACGGGAGAGAGGCTTTGACTAGTATGTAATCAGGTGTCTCTGTGTTTTCTGGCAGTTTGGATGGATGTATCAGGGTTTGTGATGTCCCTGAGTCACACAAGAATTTGACTTCCCTCCCTTCTACCAAAAGTGTAACTTCTGGTTTTGTGTCTGCTAAATAAAGCTCCAAGCTCAATAAAGCTAGGTCCAATATTTCATTTTCTTCATTGTCACTAACTTCCTGCACTTCCTCTACTCCCTCTATCACATTCTCTGTCCTTTCTTCGCTAACTCTTCTAGTAATTCCTGACTACCATATAGTCAGTCCTCACCCTCCTTGTCTTCCGTTGTTGCCTTCTTATTTTTCTTGCAATCCCTTGCCAAATGTCCCTTTTTACCGCATTTAAAACATTCTCCACTTTACTTTTGCCCTTCAAAGTCCTCTGATCGTTGATCAGATTGTTTGTTTCCCTGTGCATTTTTCTTGCCCTGTTTCCCGGACTGTACTACATAAACTTCTGCTCCATCTTCTACAGAAAATACTTGAGCTTTCTTTTTTGCTATTGCCTTTCGGCATGCCTAGCATATTCAAGTAATGATTGTAACCTGCTTGTGCGATCATCTACCATGTGTTTTGTAATAAAACTGCTTATAGGTGCAATACTGCCCTTTAAAAATGCATTCTTTAACTGCTGTTCATATGGGGAATCTTGTGTTTGATCTTCAAGAACCTGCATTCCACAGTGGTTATTAAAACACTCTAATAGTCTGGCATAATACCGGTCAATAGTTTCACCTTCTTGTTGGATGCATTAATTAATGCAAGTCCAGTCTGCCCTAGGTTTCCATTTTTCAGAGATGCGGTCTGTCAGACCTTTTACTCTGGTGTCTAATTCTGCGCTGCTATGTGGGAGGGGTCTTTGTGCAGCGTCACGGGGATTCCAGTTCCCACTAATCATATACCAATCTGGCCCTACAATTTGTCTAACTACCTTTTCTACCTCTTCTCCGTTTAAGTTATAACTCAGCCTCATTCCTTGTAAATCTTCAGAAAATTTTCTAAAATTAACCTTTGGGTGGGGAATTCCGTCAGTGGCTTTCCGGATGTCTTCTGTAGTCCAAGGTCTATACACTAAAATAGTTGGGTCCTGATTGTCCTGGCCTGCCTGAGGGTTGGTTACTTCTTTAAGTGGGCATATTTCTTCGTCTTCACTTATAGATCGTGAATTCTTAACCATTTGCCATAACTCGATGCCTTCATTTGAGTTACCTGCCTTTGTTCGAGACCTGGTCTCGATGGGATCTCTAATATACGGTTTTTATTTTCATAATGCCTCTTTCTTCAGTGACCACAGGATATCGTGGGGGTGGACTAACCTGTTCACTTGCTTCATATTCCGGTAAGGGAGGCGGAGGTGCTGATGCTATTACTAAGTTATTGTCCTCCTTATCTAAAAACATTGCTTTTGAATTTTTGTTCTTTGTTCCCTGTGGTTTACTTCCTCAATCCACCTGTGTGCCTGAGGAATTCCTAATTTACATTGCTTTTTTACCCGACCTTTGAAATCGGTTTTGATCTGTTTGACAAGTGAGGATTTTTCTAATTTTCCGTCGAATTCGTACTTATTAACCCATTTTGAATAATATTTAATATTGTCTGCATGCTGCGACTGCATGTATTTTGCGTCTTCTGTTAACGGCGGATTTTGGGGACTTTTTGTGCAATTATTACCCATTTTGTTCTACCCTTTGATCGTTATGTAACTTTTCTTAATTTTTTAACGTGGTACCACGGATTTTGTTATAGTCTCGTCAGAATGACTGCCTGCTTATTCTTTTTCTCCTGATCTATGACAAGACGGTAATCTTTTTTTGTCCCTGACTTGTAAGAAAAATACAGTCTAACAAAAACAATACACATCTAGTCCCTGATCTAAAACAGAAAAAAGTAGATTCACCTTACCTGAGCCCACGTGATTGATCACCAATTCGTGGAGACCCGTCCTTCAGTCGCAGATCAGAAAGTGGCTGTCCTCTTTTGAACGACAATTCAGTCGGGGGACTTTTCAGATAAGAAGAACCGATTTGGTTTCTTCCCCATACGGTTTCAACCACCTGGCCCATCTGATCCGAGGTGAAGAGAGGGTTCCAGTCCAAAGGACCAATCTGTCAAAGGAAAAAACTACAAAGACCAATTCACGTTAGGTTCAAGCAAGGCACCCTTTATTACTTGCAGCAAGGAGACAAAGCATGAATGCACAAGGTTTGTCTAAATGATTAACGACTAGGAGGTTATACGTATACAGTTCTCTTCCTGTCACATAGAAAATGTTACATTCTATTGCTGATGTAGTTAGACACAGCTTTCTGTATGTTCTACAGAAAATATTGTTAGATTTATTGCTGACCAAGTTAAAATATCTGTCATTCTGCAAAATATTTTGAGAAAAACAACCTGGCCTTGGGTTTAGGTCAGTCCATTTCAGCATTTCAATTCTTCTATTGTACTGTTCTAATACATGTGTTACATTTTACCTAGATTCAAGGTACATTTCTAGCTTCAGTATAAGTTATGCTGACTACGGTTTAAACTTTCAAGCATCTATTGTTTTCTTTATCAATAGCTTCTAGCAGCTGCATGCTTTCTCATGGCATAAGCAGAAATCAATATCCCTCTGTTAATTTTCATGACATTAGCAGAAATGAATTACTTCTTTTATTTGCTGATATTAGCAGAAAATAGAATGCTTCTTGTTAAGTTTCTAATGGCTGTGCAGATTCATGCAGTATGAACAGAATAAATGTATTAACCCTTTTAAATCTCGAATGCATTAAGCATGTATATTACTATTACTTATTACATACTTTTCTAACAGCCAGCATCAGTGAAAGGGAGCCGGACAGGTTTGTTGTCATAACAATTTTACCTGTTTGTAGAGATTTTGCTACCTTACAGTGGAACTTAACTTTTCTTTTTTTAATAGTGTACATGTTTCCCTGCTGTACTGTGGTGGTGGTGCTGCGGTAGCGATGTCGCCTCACAGTTAGACGTTGCCCGTTCGATTCTCAGTCAGAGCGTCTTCTGTGTGGCGACATGCGTGAACAGGCGTTCCTTCGTTGAAGGTTGTGTGTTAGGCCCGGCAAGCCAGCACGTAAAACTCTACTGCCAATCATTAGCGGACCAGAGGTCCACTGTGGCGACCCCTAACCGGGAAATGCCGAAAGACACAAACTGAAACATGTTTCCCTGCTGTGTCATCTGAACAGCATAGTAACTGGGGAGGGGGATTTCAGTGCCGCTAGGGGCATAAAAGTCTGGCAGTATGAAGCTGAATTTCTGTGGGTTACTCAGTTGGGTCCAGCCAGTACTGTGATGCTTGCAGTTTTATGAAAGGTGTATATTCAGTGAGGGGATTCATTTTATGTGTATACTCCATGCATGGGACACAGAGCCTGCACAGTGGGGTTAGACAGTGTATAATGTCTTGCCCCAGTTAACTACTGCTTTTATGAATCACAGCATGCTTTGGTACACTAGTCTATGGTAAGCCAGGCCTACTCCAGAGTGTACAGTGTTTATGAACAGTTCCCTCAATGTGAAAGTGAAACTGTAACTACTTAGGAAGAGCATATGAATAGCATGACATGATGAGTTTATTCGTTCATGCTATGATTACCACCTTTATCAAGTTCATTGTCTTTCTGAGGATCCACTATCCTGTTCTGTCATTCAGTAGTTGCAAGACAACAGTAGTTGCAGCCATGTGTTTGAGATGTGGGAGTAAACTGGAGCATTTAACAAAAACTCACATAAGCTCAGGAAGGATATGTAGACTCAGCACATGAGGCACCTCAGCTGAGAACTGAGTCATAGAACAAAGTGTTGTGTGGCAGCAGTCTAACCGCTGCACTGCCGTTCTGCCATAATTTGGAGAAGTGATTTTATAGAAACAGTGTTTATATACTAGCTGTATGCATTTGTTATTAGGCTGTTTTTTAACAGTGTGCTACAGTGCTCATTTATGTGAAGAATATTGTTTCTGTATGATCAGATAGTCATATGTACAACTTGAGAAGTTGGCATGTATTTGTAGATGTAAATTCATATGCATTGAAATTTGTTGTGTAATGTGTTCCTTGAATTTGTTTACATAACCTTTAGCAGACGAGATGCTTTACTAATTGTTGCATTAGATTACTACTAATGTGTCACATTGCTTTTCCAGTTTGGTTTTACAGCTGGTTTGAGTGCATTTGTATTAACCCCATTATCCCCTCACCTTTTTAAATGCTGCACACTCATATTTGCATACTTTTATTGTTAAAAGCATTGTTTTTTTCAATAAGTAAAAACAACTTATGCAATGAAAGGAATTTGCAAAATATGTAGTGTGACCCTTGTGGTGTGAGCCTTTTATTGTACAAAAGACTGAGAGTAATGAACTCTGTTGCCTGACTGGCTTCTTTCTTACAGATGTCGAACCCATTACCTAGAGCCATGTAGCTGCATGTACATTACCTGTTCATAATGTACAGTTCTTGAATTTTACTGCAGTGCATCTATCTTGTAATCTTAATAAGTTTGGGCTTCTTTAGGTGAGTTTCTGCAGTTATGTCTTTCACCCCGGCATGTAATCTTCTTTGCCTTGGCTAAGCTTGTGAAAAGTACCCATTCTAAATAAAAAATTTGAACCTTGGAGCAGTTTTATGTGGAAATTGCATGACCTGCTTGTCATGACGGATTAGTAAATTTAAATGGGCGGTCTGTGGTCTACCACAAAATGCTAGTAAGGCATTCCAGGGGAACAGCTTATGCTAATTGGCCATGTGGTCTGAACTGCTCAGGTGTGTAAGTTACTGCTACTAACCATGTTAATAAAAACAGCCAAGTGCTGTAATTCAGCCAATCATGTTATAGGTCGGTGCCAGGGAGTTCAGCAGACAGGCGTGTGTGTGGGGCTGTATCAGAGAGTAAATGTTTGTAGAGGTATGAGTAGTGTAAGGTGTGTGTTTGCCTGGGTGGTTATTTATTTAATTGCTGGGAAAGTCTGACTGGGTAGAAGCCAGTTTTCAGTAGAGGCCTAGGGAGAAAAGATCTGAATTATTACAAAACATTTTAAGAACAGTAATTTTACAATCTTCAAGAATAAAAAACATTTGCAGTTTAAATAATTATAAATGAGACAATATTAAAACATTGATTAAAACTCGATACAAGGTATATGACAATCATTTAATATTTATTGAAACTTTAAACAGTTTGTAGAGAAAATAAAAGTAAATTAGTCTAATACAAATAGAAATTGCAATATGAGGTGAGAGAAAAACAGGCTTAAGAGACATTTAGAGATTGTAGTAGAGATTTTAGTTGGGGATAGGTAGGGATGAAGTGTGTATACGGGTGAATTGGTATGTGTGCAGTAGGGCGAGGGGAGCTATTTATGTGGGAGAGGCTGTCACACCTCCACAGTCTCCCAGACTAAAGAACAAATCAGGATTGAGGGTGAGGAACACTGACAGGAAGGAAAACAATTTATGTTGTGCCTTAATGACACTAAAAAAATTCAAACCTGTCGTCTTTGCAGTGACACAGAAATCTTTAGCAGAGACGTGGCTCTCTGCACCACCACTAGACACCAGAGATATACCTTGCATATTACCCAAGTCTTTGAAAACTTGTATTGTTATTTTTTAAAGATAAAAGGGGAGGAGAGGCTTCAAACTCTGCACTCTTGACACAAAGTAGAGCCTTCTTCCTCTACGCTAACTGAAAAATTAGTGTAAGAGGGTATTTTTCAATAAATATGTATGTATTTATTTTTATTTTAATTATTTAACATTTGTTTATCGGGAAAATCTGACTGGGACAGAGCCCATTTTCAGCAGAGGCCTGGGGAGAAATGCTCAGTTGTATATAATGTGTGAAACTCTTAATATCTGGCATTATTCACTGATTGTGTCAATGAGTTATGAGGGGCAGGGCATATGTAACAGGCAACAGCAGAAAGTCTGTAAAATCAGGGACAGATGAGAGTGATGGCGAGTGTTCATGTGGGTGAAGGCCTTGGGGGGGGGGGGGGGCAGGAGGAACATTGGACAACAACACAGAGGATTTTAATTGGACTCTGAAAATGTTAATAAAGCAACGGGTCTTGCATCCTGATGCACTTTACAAACCTTAAGAAGAATGAAACTGTCTGGCATTATTGACTGACTGCAAGGATCTATAATTTATGAGGGCATGGACAAAAATAAGATACATCAGGAACATTCTGTATATTAAATTCAGATAAGAAGTGTGTGTTTGAATGTGTGTGGGAGAATGAATGAGTGGAAGCGTGAGTGCATGTGTCTGTGTGCCGATGTGATGCATGTGCCACCAGTGTTGACTATTTCAGGAAGTGTTGATTTACACTTGCAATAGTTAAGGGCTACTCAGAGATGTGCAGATTGCCAATAATGAGTTCTTTCAAATTGTATCTAACATGTTTGAATCTCATTTTCTCACATTGCAGAAATTGCTTTTAGCCTCAGCTCCTACTGCCAGTACTGGGCTTTTTAATGAATCTGTGGGAATGTGTTGAAAACAGGATTCCACACTGCAGTGGAGAATATTGCATCTAAGATAACCTTGCAGTAAGAGCATGATGCAGTATGGTGATTGAAGGCGTTCCACATTTACTGAGCATTAGCAGGCAGTGGTTTTTAGTCTTTCTGTAAGAATATAAAAACATGACAGTACTATGAATGGAGATTATATTGGATATTACTTCTTTAGTAAGATTAAGGGAAGACTGACACTGGAGTTGCTGAAAAAAACTGAAAGTGACGTGGTATAATGCATTAATGTAGGATAAGCCCAACAAAGTTGAAAGGGTACTGAACTGGGGTGATGCTTTGCTATTTTACTGCCCACTTTCTACTTGCAGTTCCCAAAAAGCAATTGCGATATAGTGGTACCATGAAGCTGTGGTGTACAAAACATGCTACATGAGGAGGTTTAAGGATAAGACGAAGTATTGCTGTAGAAGTGCACCAGAATTTCTTTTAGAAGTTTTTCTAATTGCTTATTACATTGATGTGAGGAACTGGGATCATGTATTTATTATTTTGATACTTTCTTTGAGTCATAACTAAATGGCAGGTATTTTGCATTTATTTTTTTTAATTATGTAAAGCAATTTACAGACATACAGTTGCTCCAGATCTTTAAAGTTAGTTGAGTGCTGTACACTGTGTATACATTTTGAAACTAAAAAAGTAGGGTCATTTTACATAGGAGTACAGGTCCATAAGATTTTGCCATATGATCCATGATTTTCCTGGCTGTAGGTATGACTTCTCCTGTTGGCTGTATGTTGGTCGTCTGACCTGCCAGTCATTTCCAGGGAGCTTTGAACATCAATCAGAATTTGGGTGGTACCAAGATTTTCAAGTTAGGATGAGAGCGTATGCATCTTCAGTTGATCTTTTCTGTTTGAACTTTAATGAAGAACTGATTTTATTTTTATTATGTTAAATTACACTGCCTTAGGTGAGTTTTCTTTTAGCAGTTGTTTTAATGATACATTTATCTGGTCTGTGTGTGTATGATGTATCATATAGGTTTTGGTATGTTGAAAATGTTGATTTCGTTGACAGCTTTCTTATCTGCCCCGTTTGGTCAGTTGATCGACAGTGGTAGTGCAAGATCCCTGTTATAAATGGTTTGGGTAATATGTCCTTTCCATTGTATTGTGCAATGTCCGAGCTGATATATTTAAGTAGCAGGGGTTGTGGGGGCCACAGCACCACCCATGTGGGAGATGCAGGAGAGACTTAACTTGGAGCAAGTTGTGATGCCCCTACACTGGCCCAGTAATCAAGGAGCCTCAATCCTCACCACTGGCAACAGTGAGAGACGTACACAATGGGAGGATGACAAGTATACACCCACAATAAAGTGCAATTTCCCTTAAGAGCACACAGAGATCACAGTCAGTCTGGGGGCTGATTTCTCCAGATCCCCAGTAAGACTTCCCACTGGCACAGCTATAGGTTCAAGCCAAGACCTCCCGTTGCTGCTAAGGGTGGCACAACCAGTTATTAGGTTTAGGGGGCAATTACTTTTTCACACAGGGCCATGTAGGATTGGATAGTTTTTTTCCTTAATAAATAAAATCATCACTTAAAAACTGTATTTTGTTGTTTACTTGGGTTACCTTTGTCTAATATTTACATTTGTTTGATGATCTGAAACATTTAAGTGTGACAAACATGCAAAAAAATGAGAAATTAGAAGGGGGCAAATACTTTTTCATTGCTTTTGTGTGTGTGTATCCATATATATCTACACATCTCTTTCTGATATATATATATATATATATATATATATATGTATATATATATATATATATATATATATATATATATATATATATAATGTGTGTGTGTGTGTATATATATATATATATATATATATATTTGTGTGTGTGTGTATATATATATATATATATATATATATATATATATATGTGTGTGTGTGTGTGTATATATATATATATATATATATATATATATATATATATATATATATATATATATAGTGTGTGTTGTGTGTGCACATGTCTGCACATTCCATATGCATAGCCATAAATGTATAATGTGTGTGTACATATACATAAATGAACGAACACACACACACACCTGCAGGTGTAGTTAAGAATGTCAAAGTACCATTGTGTTGACGTTTAAATAATCGAACGCAGATCATTGCTGCAGCACAGTGCTGACTTCCCAGAACACAAAAATGCCAAAACATTGCAGAGTGGAAGCAGTTGGTTGTGCGAATTACAGTACAGCAGGAATTGGGGGGGGGGGGGGGTTGCCATTTCTCATTTAAAGTGCAATCTCTGAGTTGGTATGTATAATTATCAGGGGGTGTAGAGGGGCTTGACCCTTGCAAAAATGTGTGTTTGCGGCATATATCAGAAAAACCTGACTGTCCTGCAGAAGAAACTTCGAGTTTCGAGCTGCTGCTTTAGAAATAGACATGCACTCTGCCTCTGCTTTTAGACATTCCCATCTGGTGCTTATTTTAAAAGATGTGTGCAAAGCACTGGGATCATTGTTAAAATCCCCTTTCTCCGTGGGTTGTAGCCAACAAATACCCCCTCTTTGTTTGTCTAAGCCTCTCTGATTCTTTCCCCTAGGTTGGTCATTTCTTTTAAGGCAGTTTTTGCAATAATCCATTGGCTATGATAAGTTGGCTGGGCTCCCTGCTGGGTTCATGCCTGCAGATCCACAAACTCAACCATGTCTTCAGTAATGCAAGAAGTCAGGGGCCATTTTCCATTATTTTTTTTTCCTCTTTAATCACTGTTGGTGCTCCTCTTGCAATTAATATAAGTACTCCTGCTTTCCTTTGTCCCAGGTTTTCCACTGAATAACCATCCTGAAAACCTTTCTTTATCAAATTCACATGTTCAGTTCTTTCCAGGATCGTTCCTGTAGCATAGCTATTTGCACTCTACATTTTTTAAAATAGTTCGCTACTCTTTCTTTTTTTATATTTGTGCAAAACCATTCAGATTGAAAGACATTACAGAAAGCATCATTTTCTTGTGTGGTTATTATTGCCAACTTTTATGTACAATTTTTTCTAGTTCCATCTTTTAGGTTACATGCATATACTGTTCAGCAGGTTGGTCCTTTATACAGCTGTTTCTTGTCATACCCACTTGCACCTATGCCACATCTTACATAACTTTTTGTTTTTTTGAAAGCCCTCAAACGGAACAAACACCCCCCCAATACCTATTAACTTAATAATAACACACACAACTATGTACATCTTCAAATATTGAAGTTCTTGCTTCTTAATAAGAACAAAAGATCTAAGTGATAGCCACACAGACAAGCTAGAGTTGACCAAAAAGAAAGGCCAGTCATGCTAAAATGCATGGTACAGCCTGTGCTATTAGTAAGTGCTATTTGATTTTGTCTGTCATTATAGCTCTCCTAGCTGTGAAAGCACTTGAAAGGCTTCAGTAAACACTTTTTCCAAGCCATTTCTCTTTATCATATTGTCTTCTAGTGACACACAAACCAGAAAAACTCAGAGAACTTTACTTCAAGTCTATTTGGTTTTGTATTATCTTTAAAGCGCTCTCAGCTGGGAAAACCTCTGATTGTTTTCAGAGAACATTATGTCCTAGCCAATTTCTCTTTTCTTTCTTTTCTTTTCTGTCAGACAGTCCCCTTCCACCAGACTGTCTCCAGTTTCTCTCTATCAGATTTTCTCCATGGAGAGATGAAGCCCAGCTGCAGAATTGCTACTTAGTATACATGCATTTGCTAGAAAAAAAACCTCATTCAGTATTCTTTTGCATTTGCTTGCTCTGTCATAAATCAAATCAGTCTAAGGTCCATAGGCCAGTTATTTCCCCATGCAAGAATGAAACAAAAGCACATTAGTTTTAACTTTGTCATGCCTTTTTAACCGGGCTCCTTTTGTTATCATTGCATGGCCCATATTTTGAAAAACTGTACCAAAAGAAAGAGAGAAGAGGGGAAAAAAAAAGATGGTGGTGTTTTTCTTTTCAAAAGCATTGTTTCAAACATTAATGACATGAAGTAGGACATATATTTTAGAGTCCCCAACAAATCCAACAAATTTTTGAAAAAGTCCAATATTTCTAGAACTTCTTGTTCTGTCATATATCGCAAGTATAATTATTGCATTGTAATCCCACATTTAAGTTACTAGTTTTGTTACTGTTCTTCTCCATTGCCCAAATCCTGTTTCTGCTTTATTTCCAACGTACTCTCGATTCTTCTAACTCTTGTGCTCCCTTCTTTCTCTCCAACAATTTCCATTGAAATACTGGAAAAGGTTTCACAGGTACAATACCTCTGTCCTGAGGTGGGGGCATTGCAACAGCTGTACCATCCAGTGGATGTAGTACCTGTGAAGGCTTGATTGCACTTCACTGTGTTAGAAATGAGGGCAGTGCTCCTGTCATTTCTAGTGTTTCAGAACTCTATATCAAAGGGTTCCATTTCATTTAGTCAGGCAAGATAGTTGTAGTTTGGTACATCAACAAACTGGATGGAACGTAGTCTTAAACCCTCATTCCAGAGAGGGTGTGGCAGTGGGTTCCCACCACTTTCTGATGATGGTTCATATTCTAGATGAGGCTGTCTTAACAGGTAAACTTAGTCACTATCTGATTTTGCCCCCGAGTAAGCACTCTGAGTAGCCAAAAGATATTATATCTCATGGTCACCCCAGTGCACAATCTGTTTGACTCTCCAGTCAGCACCAAATAGCCCAAATGTTTACCTTGAGTCCACTTTGGGGTGATGCAGAACCTGCAAGAGATGTGCTAGCCTATTAGTGGACAAAAGGCCTTTTTTACATGCTTTTTTCTGGTTATGAAGTTTATTCAGATAACCAGAATATTCAAAACTAGAGCCATTGTCATAGCACCCTTTTGGCCCTAACAGACTTTATTCTCTCTCCGTTTGTTCTTACTCTGCAGCTTCCCAAAGTTTTAAGCTTTCATATGCTGCAGTCTCACCATCTTGGCAAGACTCAAACGTGCCTCCATTCTGTAATGCTCATTGTTTTGGGTCTCCAGTTCCACTGATGGCCAGGAAGTTAGGCTTTTCTGAGATAATAATCACCATTATTACATCTGCTGAAATGCCATCTAACCAAAAGACAGACAGATATACTGGATCAGATGAACTTGGTTTTCCTTTTGGGCAACCAATAAAGGTGTGAACCATCTTTGTGTCCCTCTTTTGATTGTTTCTTCTTATTTGTCTGAAACTTTTTGACTTCACACTTAATTATACCTCCATGAAGGTTATTTTGACAGCCATGTCTGCCTTTCACTGTGGTCTAGATTGTGCTCTTTTTAAGATCTGCAGTGGTGTCCTAGTACCACCCATCTCAGTTCTTCTACCAAGAATCATGTTCGTTCCTGGATATTTACATTGTGCTCAGAATGCTTAACTTTCCTGTTTTTGGATTTTTGGCCTTGGGTGAATTGAAGGTCTGACACTGGGAGTTTCATCTTTGTCTCCACTAGGACTGAGACTGGCAGAACTTAGCCTGGCAACTAAAACATCTCAGGCCACCTTAACTTCTCTCATTGCCCACAACGTTGTACAGCTTCTGACCCAGCTTCATATCTCCTTATCCTCATGTCAGTACCATTGTAAAACAGACCCAGAATGCCATTTTCTAGAAGTATTTTTTTAAAGGTGGAGCCATTGGTTTTCAGTCAGGCTTGATCCCATCTTGCTTTTTGACATTGCTGCAGGTTAGGCCCTTTGACGTTATTGTTTCTTGTTAAAGTATTTATTTTTGTTGACAAGGAAAAGTCCAAATAGGCAAAACCCATTTCAGCGGAGATCAGGGAGAAAAGCTCCACATTTAAATTACACATGATGCTCATTTATAATTGCAGGATCAAAACATCTATACAGGAGTTTATTTACATGATTTTTAAATATTTCTTAGATGATCTTATCAATTTAGCACAAAAAATGAGAAAAAAATAACATAAATTGGCTAATTATTGAATAGAAAAATAAAATGCAGTATCACTTATGTATTTATAGCATGATGGCTACAGGGAAAATATAAAGCTGGGGTGTTATTGAGATTAATACTAATTTACAGAGAAGTAGTAATATAGCTTAAAATTGATGAGAGCTATGAAAGGAGAAATTATGATGAGCATGAGGATAAATAGACAGAGGAGGAATTGTTGCTAGTTGTGTGGTGAGAGACAGAGAGAGTAAGAGTTTAGGAAATTAGTGCAGTATGAGGAAGAGTGATAAGCTTCAAAAGATTGGCCAGCAAAATGGCTGTAAGAGTTGGAAAAAAGTAATCTTGAGTAAAGCTACCCAGGTGAGCAGGAAGAACACATCGATCTTTGACATAGGTGCTGTTTAAGCAAAGTTTTGAAACTATTTTATGTTTTCTATCAGTTTTAACCGTGTAGGGATTTCATTCCAGAGTTTTGACACATAATGGGAGTAGAGATAGTATCCAGCAGTGTTGAATGCCTTAATGATGCACAGTATGAGTTTACATGTAGAACAAAGGTCTCTAGTGGGTGAATAGTACAGTAGATTATTTTGTAATGCTGGACATTTGCTGGAGAGTACAATGGGTTGTGGACAATGATTAGTTGTGAGTACGTCAATGGGGTAGGGAGTTTAAGCCAGTTTAATTGTTTTAATGCAAAGCAATGGTGTGTTATATGAGATATGAGGCTATTTTGTAGTAGTAGGAGGCTTTTTAGTTTTATACATTGTTGGCATTTGATAGAGTGGGGGAAGCATATAATAGAGAAGGAAGGAGGTATTTTGCTACTAAGATGATCCATGCTTGATCTGTCAGGTAGTGATTGGTCCTATAGAGCTGAGTTTTTGATGAGTTTTCTTGATGGAGTGAAGTGTGTACTGATCATATTTGAGGTTTTCGTCTATTATGAGTCGGAGTAGTTTAGTTTGGCTTGTGGTTTCTACTTTTGTGTTATTACTTGAGGTAATATGAAATGTGTGTTTCTGGTTAAGGTGTTTTGGAGTAAATAGTGTAAGCTTTTTTTGCATTAAGCAGCAAACTAGTATTTTTTAGCTATATTTCATTGTCAGCGAAAGATTTATTGAGCGATTTCCTGTAATTTGTTTATGGCTGGGGCAGAGCAGATAAGAGTTACAATGTTGGTGTATTGTATGAGAGTGGCAAGTGTTGTTTTGTTTGTTTTTCGGCTTTTCCCAGTTAGGGGTCGCCACAGCGGAACTCCGGTCCACTAATGATTGGCAGTAGATTTTCATGAACGCCGAGGTGCCAACTCGATGTCCAACCTTCAGCGGAGGCACGCCCATTTACGCATGTCTTTCGAACGCCACCCAGCTGCAGGGAGGATATGCAAACTCCACACAGAAGGCACTCCCCACACTCCAGCCAAGAATCGAACGGGAGAACCTCTTGCTGTGAGGCAACAATGCTACCGCTGCACCACCGCAGCTACATATAATGGTATGAAGTTTATTTATGAAAATATTAAATAGAAGGGAGCCAAACAGTGACCCTTGGGGAACATCAACAAAGATTGGTTGAATTGCTGAAAGGTTGTTTTGCCATTTAGTTGCCTACTGACGATTGTATAAATAAGTGTGACACCAGGAGAGGGAAGGTTAAGTGAGACCTAGTGTTGACAGAGTGTAGACTGTAAGGAGTAGACAACGGAAGCAACAGCTAAATGAGGTCTCTGGTACACAGTCTGCATCACTGGCTGGTTTGGGTAGAGGACTCAGAAACCTGCATCATTAATGTCAGGAGCAGCATTGATCCCAAGCTCAAGCCCAGGGCTGTTAAACTTGAGGATTCAGTACCAGACAGTGAAGGAGCAAAGGTCAGAAATGGCGATATTAGTAGCAACACTGACACAGGAGCCCAAAACATATTATCCCAATTACCTCTCTATTCCCCATCACACTTCTAGTATTTGCCATCTACCTGTGGAAAAAATCTTTGGGGTCTACTTAGAGTATAAAAATACATATGCAAACAGTTCCAAGCAAAAATCCTTAATCTTCTAAACTTTGCATATTTGGTAGCCATACATATGTCTTCCTATCGATTCCTTGTGAATTACTTACCCAGTGTCTCTTCCCTGTTTTTTCTAACTTACTCTGATTCATATAGTTATTGTGAAATATTTTATACGCCCAACTAATTATCCTTTTTTAACATGAACTTCTGTTTTAGTTGCAACTAAAACCTCTACCAGAACAAGTCCTTTCACTTAAGATTCCCCTATTCATTTCTTTTTGCCTATACTCCTAATATTAATCCCTGATAGGGAAGGCAGTCTATAGCCTGAAGTCCAAATGTCTTCTTGGTCTCCTCCCACTCCATTAACTTTTTTTCTGGAGTTGTTTGCTTCCAGTACTTTGGTTCCTTTGCCAGTATTTTCTGTACCCCTAATTACAGTCATCCCCATTGGCAGAATCGCCTTTCTTCATTCTTGTGTTGGCTTAGTTCTTAGAATGCTTTCTGCTACTTTATAAATATAATATTCTGTATGGCATCTGTTATTCTCCTTAAGGATCTACATCCAAAATCTCACTCTGTCCTTATTTCTTGAATTTCTCCCTCCTCACTTTCCACTTTGAATTATAGCTTTCTGCTTGTATTACATTCTCCCTACAATATGGTTCCAGTATTGTGTAGGTACCAGAAGCCTGGTTGTACTTTTTGAAACTTTCATTTCCTTGCATTGGAATCAAAGGAGGGGAAAGCTTGCATATTTTTTTTAAGTTTAACTTTTCACATAATTTGTAGAGAAATTCGTCTCCACCTGCATGCCATGTCTTAGACACAGATAAATCTGTAGTTTACCCTGTCAGTATGGCTGTCAGTCTTAGATGGTCAGTTAATCCTGCTAATGTCAAAAACACTGCAGCAGATGTGAAAAAAGGGCAGAAAGCTGTCAAACTGTTTTCCACTGTTTTTATTGCAGGGAGGAGGAGAACTTAACACTCCCCTTTCATAGCAAAACAAAGCAATTAGATCAGTCAGGGGTAAAAGGCAGTTGTCAACTCTTCTAAAAATTTACATAAGCAGCACCACAGTATTGAAATGTTAAGCTTTAAATGTTGGTTATTTATAATAGTTTATACAGTAAGATAACTTTGCTTAAATATGGTATCAAAGATTTCTGTGACATTTAGAGAAATGTGAGAAAGTAATTTTTCTTGTAAAGTATCAAGAGATTTACCATTTTCAAACCCCCCCACACACACACACACACACACACACAGGATAGAACTGCAGAAAGGTAGACAAGTGGCAACCCTATCAACTAGGTGCACTGGTACTGTTCATAAAAAAAAAAAAGTTCTCTTACGCTTTTTTGTGACATCCTGCCAGAGGGAAATGCATGTCTGGTACATGCTGATCCATGGAAAAAGATTCACACTGACTTTTGAGTCAGTCCTTAAATTGTTAAGAGTGCATAAGCATTTTGTAGTCCTCCAAGGAAATGGTGACCATTGATGGCAACAGTAATATACAGCTGAATTTAGTTTAACGTACATTTACTATGTGCTTTTGCATTAATAACATAAGGAAATCAGAAATTCTTAACTGTGTTTAAATACACAACCCCCCCACGCACACAGTCAGGCTTGTGCATTTAAACACCATACTGCATCGCACATATAGTATTCTACATGCCACATACATTTTTATACACACACACACACTCCTGTTTTTGTACACATTTACTTGTATATAAACACTGTGTGTATGTATGTGTGTGTGTGTGTGTGTGTGTGTGTATATATATATATATATATATATATATGTATATACACATACATGTATGTGTATATATACACATCTAAGCAAAAAAAAGCACCGTACGTCCACTAAGCTGAGGGTAAAAATGTACTTTATTACGAGCAACAAAGCAAGTAAAGCAGATGAGCGCTTTCGGACCCGAATGGTCCTCCTTCAGATCTAACAAAAGACATCACTGAATGTAATTTAAACTGTTCAGTAGCCAGTAGGTGGCATGTTTCAATTGTCCAACCAATGAAAAAACATATGGCAGTGTCTCTTGACCAAAAATGGTAAGTCATAAATATCAAAAGATAAAGAGTGTGCCATAACCTATAAAATTATGAAGTCAATCATAGGTTCCACTAACAACACACAAATCCCCAAGTTCCCATATCAAAATACAGTGCCCGATCCAAAACCAACAAATGCCTTACAGTCGTGAGTCACTCAATGCCACAAAAGGTTGTAAAGTCAAAAAATAAATAAAGGTCTAAATTTGCAACAGTACATAGCTATGTATGATCTCATTATAAAAGCACTAAGTTTTATACACTCATCTTGAAAAGTATAAGGAAAATATGAAACGTATAAAAGGCGTAAAATTTCTGCTATCTGATTGGTCACTCAGTGACCAATCAGAAACTCCATCTAAATGCTAGGTCCAATCAAAGAGCAAATAATAACATGACCGAGCTGCATTAAGTATCGATTAACTAAGACACGGCAATAACAAACCACAAATTTTGCACTCGTAGTGTAAAAATATGGGTACTTATACTTGCATACACTCTTCTTAACAAGTGTATGAAAGCGTGTAAAGACATATAAATAAATGAATATATAAAAACCATATAAAACTTGAAGACAGAGATAAAAAGCCTTCACTATTTGATAGGTTAAACAGAAACCAATTATATATCCCATTTGGAGGCAGAATCGAATCAAAAAACATTTCCATGTTAGTCTTCTACAGAGCAACAGTGTTAGGAAGCTAACATAACATCATATAAAGCAGAGTAAGATGTTTATTATATGCATTTAATAGTAAACAGAAGATGTAAAATATGTAAAGAACAAAAGACACAGCTAGAAAAACTTCTGCTATTTAAGAACCAGTCAAAAACTCCATTAGATACAGGGTCCAGTCAAAAACAAATAACACTTGCCTGGGCTGCATTGATCGTCGACAAACTGATGCAGCAATGTAAAATTTCAGTTTCTATAAATATAAAAGATAACTATATAAATGTATAAGTCTACACACACTCTTCATAAAGAGTGTAGGAAGGTATGTAAGAACATAGTTGATGACCATGCAAAAAACTTAATGACGCAGATAAAAAGCCTTCATTATTTGATTACTTGAACAACAACCAATCCTGTATGCCAACTACAGGCAGAATCCAGTCAAAAAGCATTTGTCTGGCAGTAGTACACGGCACATCAATAGCAAACTCCGAGCACGTAACATCATATAAAGTAAAATAAAATAAAATGTTATTAATTGTGTACGTCTGATAAACGCCCCTAAAGTTGGAAAAATAGAACCCTCATATAATGTAAGGGGCAGCTTGGCCCTACTCTTAAGATTATATGAAAAATTACTTACTTATGGCAAAATTAAATCTAAAGAAATTAGCGCTATATAGTGATCCCCATTATTGTAATAAATGTTCGCACCTTAAGTCTTAAGTTTAAGAACTAGAGAGGAAACAGTGGAAAGCAGATGAAAGGGGTTACACAAACCCAAACCTCACCCTCAGGTTGTGGTGATCCAAACAACAGCAAGCACCTCAATAAACCAGCCCAATCATAAGGCTTATAATAATGCGTAAGCCAACATTATAGGGCTACACAAAAAGATTGCCAGTATCATGACAGAAATGAGAAAAAAAGAAAAAAACAATAAAGACTGCTTCTGATAAAAATCATTGCTAGCAGCCAGATCAGTTGTGCATATTAATCCTTTTCAGTGGAAAATAACCATTCTGGCTTAAACAGAATATCAGATCTGATAGAAACATCAGAACAGCCAGGAACAGGAAAAACAACCAATCACAAAGCTCACTGAGCAATGTAAGCAAATAATACTCTAAGAAGGAGTACCACAACCATAAACTGGGATAATCCACATCAAGGCAAAAAACACCCCATTAGAAAAACACATCTACAATAAAGAAAAAATAATTACTCATACTAAAAATACATTCTAGCCAATCAAAAAACATGTACAAGGCGGCTCCAATGAGCAGATAAAATGTGAAAAATACATTCTAGCCAATCAAAAAAACATGTACAAGGCGGCTCCAATGAGCAGATAAAATGTATGCAGTGCAGATAAAATGTATGCAGAACCCTGCATAAAACAATCTTCAAGGAAACAATAAACAAAAAATAACAATACCAAACATAGAAGCTAAAAAACAAAAAGGAAAAACGAATGAACAAAGCAGTAAAATAAAAGTAAATAATAAAAAAAATAAAAAAACAACACATATATTCAATGAATCCTGTGGCCTTTCAAAACTGGTTTCAAAGGAACATCCACATTTAGTCCTGGTATTTTATCTGCTCTCATCCTGATGATCCATCTCATCTCAGCTTGTTCTGTCCTTAATGTTATATCTCCACCACGTAGTCCCTCAAAGAGGACTTGAAGCGCCATAAACTTGAACAATGCCCATTGTACTGTTCAATGTGTTTAAATAATGGATTTTTGTGGTCACACAACCGAATATCACGAAGATAATTCGATATTCACTCTTTAAATTGTCCATTGGTCTTGCCCACATAAAAAGAGTTGCATGAAACACGCATGGCAATATATACTAAATGGCGCGTTCTACAATCTGCATATTCATGGCATAAATATTTCTTACTCTGTGTGGGATCGATAAACTCATTCCTACTAAATATATGAGAAGAAGAACTGAACATATTACAGGGAAATGTGCCTTTCCTTAAACTACTATTTTCACATGCGGGCCCGATCTTCTAACAGAACAGCTGTTTCAAGTTGCGATTACTCTTAGAGCTAAAACGTGGTTTGTCACCTACGATGTCTCAAAGCTTTGTATCTGACATAAGAATCTTCCAATTGGATCTAATAATGTCACATGTATGTTCAGTGTCATTAGAATAAGTCATTTTACGTATTTTACATTGTTCGGATTGCATATATCTGGTAACATTCTGGTCTTGTAGTCTACCCTTAAAGAACAGTCTACCACATGTGCCTCTAATTGACTGAGTACAATTCTTCTCATGTTTGATCTCGGATAACTTATAATTTTATTCATGTGTCTGTCAGCGGTAGTATTAATAGCTGTAATATATTGTGTTTCCTCTGTGTGAAGTCTAGAAATGCGGAGGAACTGATTCTTAATCACACTTGTAAAGGTGTGAGGTGGATGCATGCTATTGCGATGTAATAAATTGTTCCTCCAACGTTCCTTGTTGTACATGCTTATGATCATTTCACCATTTCATTGATGGACAACCTCACATCAAGAAAGTCTATTGTGGAACTAGAAAATTTCAAAGAAAAATCTAAAGAAATCAGTTGTGGTTTCCATATAGGCAACAAAGTCATGCAATTGTTCAACAGTACCATCCCACAAAAGGTAGATATCATCCACAGACCTCTTATAAAACTTCAGCCAAGTTGAAAAAGGGTTACTGTTAAAGGTAACAGCTACTTCCCAGTTAGCCAACACCAAATTAGTATATGTGTTGGTACAGGGGGTGCCGATAGCCACACCCCATCTCTGCAAGTAAATGTCTTGTCCAAACATAAAGATGTTATTATCCAGGACTAATTCCAACAGAATGCTAGTGAAGTCTATTTTATCAGTATCAAAAACATTGGTGAAGATAAGAAAAATGTTTAACAGGTTTAATATCAAAACCGTTGGGAATAACTGTAAACGGGCTATTGACATCCAAAGTAACAATGATACAGTGCAATACTCCTTCTAGAGTGTTGGTGTATTCAGATAGGGAATATAAAAAATCCCTTGTATCAATGATGATATCTGGAGTTAGAAGTAATATCCACTTTAGTTGTTGATCTATATACATGGAAATAATTTCAGTAACCCAGCAATTACCAGCCACTGTTGGGCGCATTGTTGGATTGTCAGGTATTCTGTGAACCTTAGAAAGGCCGTTAATTATTGGTTTCAAAGGATGTATAGCCAATAGTGTTTTGTATAAATCCGATAGTATTTTGTGCAACTTGTACAAGATATGTAGTCTCTCTTTCACATTTAAAATAAGTCTATGGACCTGTTCTTGAGTACTTTTCATATATATATAGAATCTTCTAAGGAGGTGCAACATTTTATCCTGATAAAATTGAGAGTCTGTGAACACTAGGGCACTCCCTTTATCAGCAGGTCTGATTATTGTCTCATCATCGTCTTGTAGTTGTCGTAATGCTTCCCTTTCTCTAGAAGTTATATTATGAAAAGACTGTTTGTATTTGTTTAATGTGTCATAAATCTCTTTTTCACAAACTTGTAGAAACATATCCACCGCCAGACTATACTGTGGTATGAATACACTTGGCTTGTGTTATGAATACACTTGGCTTGTGTAATGCTCTATCTTCCTTTGAATTAACATTGTTGCCGTATAGTACGTTCAGTGTGATATTCCTGAATAACCTTAAATCCATCACCACGTCACTCATCCTTGAGGGAATAGCAGGAACAAAATTCACGCCTTTTATTGAGTATAACAAGTTGGTCATCAGATAGTTGTGTGGAAGATAAATTCACCACATGAACATTCATTGATTAACCGTCTGATCCCTTTTTTGAAACTCCTCTGGTGATGTCTGTCTCTTCCTCCTTCCCCTGCTCTGTGATCTCTCCCTGTCCACTTGTCTCAGTAGGGATATTTTGAATGGAGGTGCTTGAAAAAACGATGTTGTTGGGACTACAGTTTTCAGTCTAGCCCCTAATGTGTTTAGGGAAATCTTATTTAAATCTCTCCAGCCGTTACGCTCTGTTTCAACTGTGTGGGCAAGATCACCCCTGGTGCCGGACACCAGGTGTGGACTACTGACTTTCAAAGTCATTGACTCTTTAGTCTGTGCTTTGTCATTTACAGTATCACGCCAATGTTCTTCTTTTATCCAAAGCACCTGTGGTAGTGTTGTGACCTTTCTTAGTCATTATAATCATGTTTCAGTTTCCTGATCTTGATGCTCTCAAGCCTAGAATCATATGCAGCCACATTTAAGTAAACATCTTCCAATTTAGTGACATATTTAGAATCCAAATAAGTGGATTCAATGTCTTGTTGAAGTTTCTCTCGTTATCATTAGATCTTTCTCAATGGGTTCAAAATATTATATCAGAAGTCACATGTAAATGAAACTGAGATCTGAATTGGGCATTTGCCATTTCTTCAAAAATCAGGATGTGCATTACCATAAGTAGGCATAAAACAAAACTCTTAGACCTCCTGGAATAATCTTATGATGCTGGCATGCCTCCAAATGAAGGCGTTGACATTGCTCTCTTTAAATTAAACAACAAATGCTCAAGTTCCCTTACCTTGAGCATAAAGCCTTCCATGTCGGCAGGTTGCACATCCAATCCTAAATCTGTTTCAGAAAGGTTCAGGTGTAGAACAGGATTCGCTGTAACATCCAGCAGTCTTTTTAGAGTAAATTAAGTCCTTATTGGAGGGTGCTCTCTGTTGGTAATCCAATTCCACTTGCTGCATATCCCTTGTAGTACCCTCAACCATGTGCAGTCCTAATAAAGCAACCCAAACTATAGAACACTGGAAGGTGGACCACGAAAGGACAGACTCCAGAGGAAAAAATCAAAGATAAAGTAAAAAAAGCTCTATAAATCTACCAAGTTGCGAGCAATGAAGTAAATAAAGCAGATGAGCAAGGAAACTTTCATTTCCTTGCATTGGATTCAGAGGAAGGGAAAACCCAAGTATTTTTTTTTTTTTTAAAGCTTAACTTCTCGCATACTTTGCAGAGAAATTCATCTCCACCTGCATGACATGTCATAGACAGAGAAAAATGTGTAGTTTACCGTCAGTATTGCTGTCGATCTTAGATACGCACTTAATCCTGCCAATGTCAGGAACACAGCAGCAGATGTAAAAAAAAAAAAAAAAAGACAGAAAGCTGTCAAACTGTTTTTATTGCAGAGAGGAGGAGAATGTAACACTCCCCTTTTGTAGCAAAACAAAGCAATTAGATCAGGGGTAATAGGCAGTTGTCAGCTCTTCTGACAAATTTACATAGGATCATAGAAGGTTACTAGGCTAATGACCATGGGCCCTTAGCAAGCCTATCCAAGAGTTTATCCCAAAAAGAAACCTCAGTCAGCACTTGTTGCCCCTGTCAATGAGGGACACAGGTGGAACCCCTGGGATAAATTTGTGGTTTCCCATTCTCTCAACAACGTTGCGCTTGAAGAGGGTCAGCGAGGTGCTCTGTTTGACATGTATGGGAAGTCTATTCCAGAGATTGGGCAGCTTCTGGGAGACAAACCTGTTTCTCTAGCAGGTTTTGTTGATGTCTCATATTAGATTCAGGCCTTTTGAGCGGGTAATGCGTGAGGAGTTAGACTTACGGATATGTAGTATCTCTAATGGGGCAGGGTCCGCGATTGCCTTGTAGGTGAGACGCAGATTATCCCTGAGCAATCTGTATGATACCGAATCAAGTGATAGTGATTTGAGCCTGTCCGCACAGGACAGGTGTTGGAGGCCATGAATTGCTCTTTATGAGGTATTTCAGTGGCCTTTCCAGCTGGTGCAGATGTTCGGAGAGGTACATATCAAATGGGGCATTATACTCAATTATTGGTTTAATGAGGGAGGCATATAGAGAGGTAATAACCTCCTTTTTTCTGGATGCAATCCCTTTACTTATGAGATGAACCAAGTAAAAGGCTTTTCTGACCACTGTTGCTTACGTGATGGTCAAATGTGAGGTTATCGGCCTGTATGCCCAGGTTTCTCACCACAGGTTGTGTGGTTAGGGGGTTGCCGTTGATGTGGTAATCAGTAGGGGCCGTGTTTTTGCTGAATGGTGTGATGATACATTTTTTTTGCATTTAGTTTGAGGCCATGACTTTGGCACCAGTCATTAGCTGCCGTGAGACCCTCTTGGAGTATGTTAACGTCATTTGGGGAGTCGGTGACAGCACCCAGCTTACAGTTGTCTGCAAACTTTGTCAGCCACAGGCCTTTTGTCTTTGCCTGGACCTCTGAGAAGTAGGTGCCAAACAGTAAGGGTCCCAGGACAGATTCCTGGGGAACTCCACTAGTGACAGGTCTGCTTTGGAGGTGCCTATTTTGACTTTGAGGGTCCTGTTGGTGAGCAAGTTGGTCACCCACCTGATGAGATGGGGATTTATGCCAAGTTGTTAGTTTTTTGATGATTCCTGAGTGGGGGATTGTGTCAAAGGCCTTGGCCAAGTCAAGGTAAGCTATATGCACTGACATTCCCTCATCCAGGGCCTTGTCTGACAGTCTCAAAGAAGTCAACCAGGTTCAACAGGCAAAATCTGCCCTTGATGAATCCGAACTGGGTTAGTCAAGTGCTTGGAGGTTGCCTATATCCTTGTTTATGAGATCCATAATAATACGCTCCATGGCTTTACAGATCAGACATATCAAACTAATGGGGCGATAGTTTTCAGGGTCAATAGTGGCACCACCTTTGTACAAGGGGATGACAATGGTAGTTCTCCACTCTGCTGGAATGAAGCCTGTACTTAGGCTGTGGTTGAGTAGGGTGCTCAATGGTGGAGCCAATTCTTGTTGGAGATGGTGCAGAATACATCCTGGGATACTATCAGGTCCAATGGAAGCTGTGTTCTTTGCCTTGGATAGAGCTTTAGGACTTGATCTACGGAGATGTTAGGTGCAGGACAAGTATCAGGGGTGTCAAAAGGTCTGAACCTATCTGCTAGCAGGTTGGCGAAGTCAGCAGGATCGATGTAAGTGATACCGTTAAGTACTAATTCGGAACAAACCTGGGCTTTGCCATGGAGTTTCCTGGTGTAACTGAAGAAGGATTTGTGGTTTCCCTTTGTTTCGGAGGCTAGTTTTGATTCATAATTGGCTTTGGACGCTTTCACTAGTGATCCAGTTTGCTTGTTGAGGCTAAGGAGGGAATTTTTCCAATTTGGAATGTGTTCCTTTTTACCCTTGGATAACAGTTTTTTCCTTTTATTGAAAAGCCTATTGATAGAGGATGTCCACCAAACAGGTTTGTATTTCCTTGAGAAGCAGGTTTTAGTTCTATTGGGTATGGCTGACTCCATGCAGTTGTACAGGTGCTTGTATATTGCTTTGGCATACTGTTCAGCATAGTTGTTTGCATCCTCTGAGGGAGGCGGTAGTGTGAATCTACAGATACCCTCCCTTAAGAGGGCGTAGTCAGCTTTTGAGAAGTTTTTTAGCTTGATTACAGTTGGGGGGATTGGGGGGATAGAAACTTCGAATGAGACAGTCCGATGATCTGATCTCACCGGGGAAGAACATACTGTGGGAGTGGTGCAGCGGTCGCCCATGTTGGTGAGAACCAAGTCCAGAATGTTATCTGCCCTTGTGGGGGATGAAATGAGCTGGTCTTGTGCGTTAGAACTGATGAAGTTGAGGAATCGCTGAGTGAGTGCTTTAGTGCAAGAATAGTTTACCCAGTCTATGGTGGGGTAGTTGAAGTCACCAATGATCAGGGTGTTAGGGGATACTTTATTGGAGTAAAGTAGATCCAGGTAAGAAGAATGGGTGTCCTGAGTCATGTAGGGGGGTCTATAGCTGGCTATAACTTGGATGGGTGTCTTGGCAACTGTCATTTGCACCTGGAGTTGTTCCAAGTGCGTCATGCTGGCAAACCATTGTGGAGGTGTGTCTGTCCTTAATGAAGATAAAGCCTCCACCACCTTTAGTCTTCCCGACCTCATTTAGGGGTTGGAATGTGTGGAATGAGGTGTAGCCTGGTAAGGCAGAGGTGCTCTCCACAGCCCTGAACCAAGTTTCCATGACCACACCAACGTTGGCATCCAGTGCAAGGAGAACCTCCGGTGAGTGCATTTTCAGGTTAAGGCTCCTAACATTATGCAGCATGACCTTCAATTTACTTTTTGACAGATCTTTTATTTTGGAAGATTTGTTTTTTGGTAAATTGCCTAAAAAGGCACAATGGGGGAGGCGAAAGTCTTGGCCATGATCTGGAAACCCAGTGGTAACAGGTGGAGGCCATCTCCGGCAAAGCATCGAGGACTGTCGACCATGTCATCCTAGGCAGACAGGTACTGGATCCCCTTGGAATGACACCAGAAACTAAGCCAATTGTTGAAGTCAGTTTTTTTTTTGTTGTTGGTATCGTGGTATCATTCTAGGTGAAGGTAGGATGCTGCTTGGGACTGGGGTCATACCTGCCTGGGGCACACACTGTGAGAAGGTAGGATGCTGCTTAGGGCTGGGGTCGTACCTGCCTGGGACATGCACTGTGAGAGCTCAATCATGTCTCTCTTCATATAGACCAGGTAGGTATTTATCAAGTCATTCACACGAACATGGACAATGGCAGTCTTGTACATGTTGTGGAGAGACTTTAAGTGCGTGCATGATGTGGTGGATTCTGGCACCAGACAGACAAACTGACCGTGACCTTCACCTTGTCGAGCCTGGTGAGGGGGACATCAGTGTGTCTCACACGAGTCACCAATGGCTAGTAGGTTTGGTTTATTGGTATGTCTTGTAGACTGTGATGGTTTATTGTTTTGCCTTATGGGCTGTGTTTGTGAGACTGGTGTGTTGTCTGCTGTGTGTGATGTGTTTAGTGTTGTGTGTGGAGAGTTTGTTTTGGAGGTCTCTGCTGTTTAGGCAAGTTTTTATTGAGGACCTCTGCATAGGGTGTGTGTGTGTGTGTGTGTGTGTGTGTGTGTGTGTGTGTGTGTGTGTGTGTGTGTGTGTGTGTGTGTGTGTGTGTGTGTGTGTGTGTGTGTGTGCTGTGTGATGTCTGTGGTGTTTGTGTGTTTTTGCTGTGTGATGTGCGTGGTGTTTGTGCTGGTAATCTCTTCATTGTCAGGAGTACTGTGGCGCAAGAGAGCATGGACTCCAGGTTACTGATGTATATACATTTCTCGCAAGTAGAAGAATTATGTGGTAGGAGAAGAGGGCTGTCAGTAAAAATGAGGCAGTTCCCACACTGTCTCACTATGCCCATGTCGACCAGGCTGGCAGGAGAAACTGATCAGAATTATCCAGACATAGTGTTCTGAATGCTTGGGTGGACTTATGAAGAGAGGGTTTTGATAAAGATTTGTCCACAAGAGTGTAGACCACAAGAACCTTTTTAAATGTAAAGTAACTGACCTGAAGCACAACTGCTAAAACCAAAACTAAGATGCTAGAATAACAGATAAATTTAATCAGGCTACTAACAAGCAGTAATAAATGCAGCAGAATAAAAGCACTTAAACACTTGAGTACACAGCAAAAATATAATTTTACAGTAAAAGCAGCTGAATAACGCATAACATTTTTTTTAGCATAAGCAGCACCGCAGTATTAAAATAAGCTTTAAATGTTGGTTGTTTATAATAGTTTGTACATTAAGATAATTTAGCTTAAATGTAGTATCAAAAATTTCTGTGACATTTATAGAAAAATTAGAAAATATTTTTTCTTGTAAAGTATCAACGGATTTACCATTTTCAAGCCTCTGCCCCCACAGGACAGAACTGCAAAAAGATAGATAAGTGGCATCCCTATCAACTAGGTACACTGGTACTGTTCATAAAAAGGTCTTTTACGCTTTTTTGGGACCTCCTTCCAGAGAGGGATGCATATCTGTTACACGCTGATCCATGGTAAAAGATTCCCACTGACTTTTGAGTCGGTCCTTACGTTGTTAGAGTGCATGAGCACTTTTTAGTTCTCCAAGGAAATGTGACCATTGATGTCAACAATAATATACTTTAACATACATTTAATATATTTTTTTGCATTAATAACATTAAGAAAAGGAAATCAGAAATACTTAACTGTGTTTAAATGCGCACCCCCCCCACACACAGGTTTGTGCATTAAACACAGTACTGCATCACACATATTATTCTACATGTCACATACATTTTATGCACACACTCGTGTGTGTGTGTGTGTGTGTGTGTGTGTGTGTGTGTGTGTGTGTGTGTGTGTATGTATGTATCTTCTTTCGGCTGTTCCCGTTAGGGGTCGCCTCAGCGGATCATCTGTTTCCATTTCTTCCTGTCCTCTGCATCTTGTTCTGTCACACCAACCACCTGCATGTCCTCTCACCACATCCGTAAACCTTATCTTAGGCCTTCCTCTTTTCCTGTTACCTGGTAGCTTCATCCTTAGCATCTTTTTCCCAATGTACTCGGCATCCCTCCTCAGCACATGTCCAAACTAGCATAATCTTGCCTCTCTGGCTTTGTCTCCAAACCTTCCAACCTGGGCTGACCCTCTAATATACTTATTCCTAATCCTGTTCACCCTCGTCACACCCATTGCAAATCTTAACATCTTTAACTCTGCCACATCCAGCTCATACTCCTGCCTTTTTGTTAATGCCACTGTCTCCAACCCATATAACATAGCTGGTCTCACTACCCTCTTGTAGACCTTCCCTTTCACTCTTACAGGTACTCGTCTGTCACAAATCACTCCTGACACTCTCCATCCTGCCTGTACTCTCATCTTCACCTCTCTTCCACACTCACCATTACTCTGAACTATTGATCCCAAGTATTTAAACTCCTCCACCTTCACCACCTCTACTCCTTGCATCCTCACCATTCCTCTATCCTCTCTCTCATTCACACACATATATTATGTCTTAGTCCTGCTGAACTTCATTTCTCTTCTCTCTAGAGCATATCTCCATCTCTCCAGGGTCGTCTCCACCTGTTCCCTACTCTGACTACATATCACAATGTCATCTGCAAACATCATAGTCCACGGGGACTCCTGTCTGATCTCGTCTGTCAACTTGTCTATCACCATTGCAAATAAGAAAGGGCTCAGAGCTGATCCTTGATGTAACCCCACCTCCACATTAAACACATCCGTCACTCCCACAGCAGACCTCACCACTGTCACACTACCCTCGTTCATATTCTGTACCAGTCTTACATACTTCTCTGACACTCCCGACTTCCTCATACAATACCCAACTCCCCTCTAGGCACCCTGTCATATGCTTTCTCTAAGTCTACAAAAACACAATGCAACTACTTCTGACCTCCTCTGTACTTCTCCATCATCACTCTCAGAGCAAACATCACATCTGTAGTGCTCTTTCCTGGCATGAAACCATACTGCTGATCACTAATCATCACTTCCCTTCTTAACCTAGCTTCCACTACTCTTTCCCATAACTTCATGCTGTGACTGATCAATTTAATCCCTCTGTAGTTACTACAGCTCTGCACATCACCCTTATTCTTAAAAATCGGTACCAAAAAACTTTCTCTATTCCTCAGGCATCCGCTCACTATCCAAGATTTAATTAAACAATCTGGTTAAAAACTCCACTGCCATTTCACCTAAATACCTCCATACTTCCACAGGTATGTCATCTGGACCAGCAGCCTTTTAATTCTTCATCCTCTTCATAGCTATCCTTACTTCCTCCTTGCTAATCCATTGTACTTCATGATTCACTATCCCCACATCATCCAACCTTCTCTCCCTCTCATTCTCTTCATTCATCAACCTCTCGAAGTACTCTTTCCATCTGCTCAACACACTCTCCTCGCTTGTGAGTATGTTTCCCTCCTTATCCTTTATCACCTTTACCTGCTGCACATTTTTCCTAGCTCGGTCCCTCTGTGTAGCCAATTAGTACAGGTCCTTTTCTCCCTCCTTAGTTTCCAACCTTTCATACAGCTCTTCATATGCCTTATCCTTAGCCATCGCCACCTCTCTCTTTGCCATGCTCCTCATCTCCTTATACTCCTGTCTACTTTCTTTATCTCTCTGACAATCCTACTTCTTCTTTGCCAACCTCTTTCTCTGTACACTCTCCTGCACTTCCTTATTCCACCGCCATGTCTCCTTGTTGTCCTTCCTCTGTCCAGATGTCATACCAAGCACCTTTCTAGCCGTCTCCCTTACTAGCTCTACTGTAGTTACCCAGCTATTTGGTAGCTCTTCACTGCCACCCAGTGCCTGTATTAACTCATCCCTGAACTCCACCTCACAATTACCCTTTTTCAATTTCCACCATTTGATCCTTGGTGTTGCCCTCACATTCCTCCTCCTCTTCTTGATCAGCAACATCATCCTACAAACCACCATCCTATGCTGCCTAACTACACTTTCCCCAGTCACCACTTTACAGTCTCCAATCTCCTTCAAACTGGCCCTCCTACATAAGACATAATCCACCTGTGTGCATCTTCCTCCACTCCTGTATGTCACCCTATGCTCCTCCCTCTTGTTAAAATACGTATTCACCACAGCCATGTCCATTCTTTTCTCAAAATCCACTACCATCTGACCT
Organism: Protopterus annectens; assembly: GCF_019279795.1. Taxonomy (NCBI): domain Eukaryota; kingdom Metazoa; phylum Chordata; order Ceratodontiformes; family Protopteridae; genus Protopterus; species Protopterus annectens. The sequence goes on from NC_056731.1 coordinate 312,149,121, forward strand.
TCTACATTCCTTTAACACCATACCTACCCATCACTTCCTCATCCCCTTTGTTCCCTTCACCAACATGCCCATTGAAATCTGCTCCAATCACCACTCTCTCACCCTTGGGTACAGTCATCACCACTTCATCCAACTCACTCCAAAATTTTCCTTTCTCATCCATCGCACACCCAACTTGTGGAGCATAGGCAGTAACAACATTCATCATAACACCATCAATTTCCAGCTTCATAAACATCACTCTATCCGACACTTTTTTCACCTCCAAAACACTGTTGGCGTACTGTTCCTTCAAGATAACTCCTACGCCATTTCTCCTCCCATCCACACCATGTTAAAACAATTTGAACCCAACTCCTACGCCATTTCTCCTCCCATCCACACCATGTTAAAACAATTTGAACCCACCTCCAATACATCTAGCCTTACTCCCCTTCCATCTGGTCTCTTGCACACACAATATACCAACCTTCCTTCTGTCCATCATATCAGCTAGCTCTCTCCCTATACCAGTCATACTGCCAACATTCAAAATTCCGACCCTCACAACACAGTCCTAGCCTTTCTCCTCTCTTCCTGCCTTCGGCCATGCCTTCCGCCTTTTCTCCTCCTTTGGCCAACAGTAGCCCAATTTCCGCCAGCACCCTGTTGGCTAACAGTACTGGTGGCGGTCGTTGTTAACCTGGGCCTCGACCGATCCAGTATGAAAATATTTACTGGTGTCCGCATGAATTCTTTTGGTGAAATTTTATGCCGGATGCCCTTCCTGACACAACCCTCCCCATTTATTCGGGCTTTGGACCGGCACAAAGAAATGCACTGGCTTGTGCATCCCCAGTGGCTGGGTCATACATATATATATATATATATATATATATATATATATATATATATATATGTGTGTGTGTGTGTGTGTGTAGACACACATACAGTTGCACAAAATTTTCATTTTGATTTTTTTCTTAATATGCCTGTGTGTGTACTTCATGTCCTTTAATTAAGTTCTCTGTCACACACACACACACACACACACACACACACATTTATGCGTGTGTGTGTGTGTGTGTGTATGTGTGTATATATATATATATATATATATATATATATATATATATATATATATATATATATTTATATATATGTGTGTGTGTGTGTGTATATATATATATATATATATATATATATATATATATATATATATATATATACACACACACACACACACACATGCAGTATGGGTACATATTCAGTATAAACTTAACGTAGTAAAGTTAAGCAGTATTAATGTATAAATTCTAGTAAATGTTCCTTAATATTTTATTTATTCACTGTCACACACTGGCTGTGTGTTGGAGATGCAGTCTTTGTCAATGTCTTTTTGTCAGTATTTGTTTTCTTTGTATTGCCAAGTGCATTTATTACTTATTATCTTTGCCAATGTAGCCTGAGTCGTGGATGAAAAGGTTTCTGGGACCAGTTCACTTTCCTGGTTACCAAAGTATAAGTAAATAAATATAAAATAGAAGAAAAGGGGGATGAACATGACAGAAATAATTAAGGAACTAATAAAGCACATTTTAATTCTGTATCATTCATGAGAGAGGAAAAACAACTTTCCACTGAAGGCATTGGGAAGTAACAGACCGACTTAGTTTGGAATCCTACTACTTGACATTTGTAAATGTACAACAGATTTGGTGCAGTGAGAGTTTTCACACCTCAGCATGTGTGTTTGGGGAATGTCTGTCATTTCTTTCAGAACTACAAAAGAATCCCTTTACAAAAGCTTGCTACTTACCTACTTTCTCTTGCTGGAAATAGCTAACAGCTGTTTATAGCGTAGAACAACCTCTTGACACATAAATGAAGCTCAATCAGGGAAACGTAGAAGTAGCTCTGTTACAGAAGTGTGTTAGATGACAGTGCTCCACAGTCCTGGCATTCTACCTTAACGGCATGAGAAAACAGCACCACTTCCTTATGCATAGCATGACTCGTATAAAGAGGTCTTGAAATATATTCTGGGAAGAAGGAATGAAAGCACCAAAACAAGATCACATTACCAGGGTAGGCCCCAACATCAGCCATTTTGAGGGTCGTTTGTCTTTTCGGCTTTTCCCGGTTAGGGGTCACCACAGCAGAACTCCAGTCCGCTAATGATTGGCAGTAGATTTTTATGGTGCCGAGTTGCCAGCCCGACGCCCAACCTTCAGCGAAGACACGCCCATTCACGCATGTCTTTCGGAGGCCACTCGACCGCGGGGAGGACATGCAGACTCCACACAGAAGGCACTGCAGTCGAGAATCGAACAGGAGAACCTCTTGCTGTGAGGCAGCAACACTACCACTGTACCACCACGGCTTATCAGCCATTTTGAGGGTAACGCATTAAAATTGTAAAAGAAGCACATGAAGTGAGGCATTAAAATAGTTCAAAAAACAAAGATACAATGAAAAAAAAAACATGTTTTTGAGTTCTAAGGTGGGGTTTTCCTTTACCTGTGTAGCTCTAAAACATACCTTCAAATCAGGTGATCCTGAACCATGGTTTTCTATTGGAAGGAGCAAGTTGTCCCACTTGACCCTTGCCCTCTTCCCCTCCCAGATGATTTCCTTCAACTCTTTATTACTCTGCACAACTTCTTCTATGGTTGGTAAATTATGCCTGACCTGTATATAAAACTAAGAGACTAAAAACATTTTCACTGCTATCCATATCCATAACAACAGCTTCCAGTTCACATTTTTTGTATTAACTTTGGTTTAGTCTCCTCCCACATATCCTGAGCGTACGTGTTCACGATGCAAGTGCTGTCAGTTGTGTGCTGGAGCTGTAATACAAGCTTAATAATGCTTTAAAAATGATTGATGAGGACATATAAACTTGCATATTTTAAGGTTTCAGTGTTAATATGGCAAGCTTCCGTCTTGCTGTGTAAAAGTATGACACAGTCAAGAGTGTTAAAGGTGAGATGACACCAGTACAGTTATGCATTATACTTGAATTACTTGCAAAGGCAAGCTTTTTCTGTCTCTATTAGAATATATTGATAACAAAGGTGTCAAGGTGTAGCCTTCCACATGGAGGATGCAGAACCTGGTTCCTTCAAAAAGCAGAATGTAATTTATAACTTTTCTGACTATAGCCAGTGTGCACCTTGCTGAAATACTCTGCAGGGTTGTGATTTCCTGACTTTTTTTCCCCATTGCAGTCTTATAACATGTTGTTACTGCAGTCTGCATTGTAAACTGTAGCAAATGTTTTTCCATTTTGTAGTATTTCTGTTCATTTACAGGTTTTAATGCTTTTTGGTGGTATGTGATTGGCAGCTTCGCTAACTTGATTCTACAGGGCTAGTGGTTATCTACTACTTCAAAGTATCTTAGTCCAGCTTTCAAGCTCTCAGGGCTTGTATGGACATGTAAGACTGTTGAGATGAAATTGAGGTTGAATGCCTAATGTTATAGTGAGTTTTTCACACAACTGTTTGTGTCTTGGATAGTAGGAGGTCAGAAAGGAGGTTGGTTATGGGTTTGAAAAATGACATCATCTAACAAAGTGGTCCTTACAGGGTTATGTGAGAGAGATTCTGAGATGAGAAAGAGAAATTAGATAATTTCTGTGAAAAGTAGCTTGTGTACTTTTTCAGGCCTGTTGCACTGTAGCATAGCCTTGTATTTTTGTGTCTGTAAGGAGATGATGAAACTGCTTAAGCGCTTTGAGTGGGGCCACAAAGACGTCGGCACTTTATAAGCAATTATTGCATCAGAAGTTGTTAAGTTGCTTGAAAATTTTCAAGGCATTTTGAATAATGGGACTGATGAAAGCCATTTTTAGCTGGAAGATAGGGAAATGTGACGGTAGAGATGGTCCATAAACGATAAAACTTCTGCTTTTATGGACTTTCAACAGGAGAAAGTGTAAAGGTAAAAAAAGAGTTTTCAGTTGCTTCTGTTCTTTGTTTATGAATTTATACTATTACTGTCATGTTTCAAAGACATCTGCGGTGGTGCAGTGGTAGCGTTGTTGCCTCACAGCAAGAGGTTCTCCCGTTCGATGCTTGGCTGGAGTGCGGGGAGTGCCTTCTGTGTGGAGTCTGCATGTCCTCCCCACGGTTGGGTGGGCGTTCAAAAGACATGCGTAATTGGGCATGCCTTCATTGAAGGTTGAACATCGAGCTGGCACCTCGGCGTTCGTGAAAATCTACTGCCAGTCATTAGCAGACCGGAGTTCCGCTGTGGCGACCCCTAACCGGGAAAAGGCGAAAGACAACCACCACCACTGTCATGTTTCAAATACTTACCATGTTTATAAAGCAGAGGGAATGCCAAAATAGAACATGGATAGAAACAAATCGATCACTGATAATTTAGGGTCCAGCAAAGTGTCCTGGAGGACTGTTCTTTCAAAGCAGAACATTTCTTGACTTTACTGAGGAGGTGGGAGCTTATGATGAAAGCAGCTTGATTCTCTGTTGCTTCAGCTTTGCTGTTGGAAAATTGTTTGTGCCAGAGATGGTGTCTACTTAGGGCCAGATGAAGTTGTGCATTAATATATATGGACAGATGATGATGCATGCTTGTTTAGAATGGCAGCATCACTGGACATAAAATATCAGCCTTATTGCCTTTCCTTACTAAAAACATAAATGCTAATGTTTACCTGTTTTAGTTTTCATTTAAAATGAATAAAGAGATAAGTAACTGAGCTTCCCTTATTTATGCACCAGGAAAACAGAGGGTACTTGCTCAGTTTACTGAGGCAAAGTATGTCTTCTGTTTTACTTACCACTAGAAGTAAATTGTCCTTTACTGGTTGATATGGTCGAACTTAATTGTGCCTTCTCAAGAAAAAAATGCATTCTTGAAGATAGTAACATGTTACCAGCCATTTGTTTTTTTGACCCCCAGAAGCAACTAAGACATCCTGCAGAGAGGGTGGCATGGCCAAGATGGTGACAGACTAACAGCTTCTGAAGTCTGCTTTGCAACTCTTATGCTAAATCTGTCTGGAATTCTCTTAAATAATTTTGGGATATTGTACTAAGAGATAATATTCAGGAAAAGGACTAGAAGTTGTTTGTCCAAGAAGTTATCTCCAGTCTATAAAATTCATGTCAAACTATCAAAAAAAAAAAAAAAAACAGTGGCAAGACTACCGGATGAGCCACACAAATTACAGTTTTTAGGAAGACTGTGGAAAACAAATAGACTTGATTAGCAACATTGTACAACAACAAACTGCACAAATAACAGGAATCAAAGAAGCTATGAATGACTCACAGAAAGAGAAAATCAAATACACATTTTGCATTAGAGGAAACTTTGTCTAGAAAATAAATGACTTGGAAAACCGATCCAGAAGGATTAACATCAGGCTGTATCAGATACCAGAGAAACAGAGGCAATAATAAGATAAACTTTCTCTCATCTTGGTTACCAAAAATATTAAATTACCTGAGACTGTCTTTCAGAATAGAAAGTGCACACAGAACTTTGATTCCTCTTTGAACAAAAAATCCACTTCTCCTAGGTCAGTAATTGTTAATTTTATTTTCTCCCTGGATTAAGACTTAATAACGAAAACAACTTTGGCTAGCCGTCCTCCACAAAGTGGTAACAATTTCATTAGATCTGATAATTTTTCACAGAATGTGGTTACCCAAAAAAAAAATCCTGCATACCACTGATAAAAGTGAAAAGGGCCGACATTAAAACACACTTGATATTTCCTGCCAAAATAAAAATGTTTTTACTTAAAGGGCAAACTATATTTGAATCAACTGAGGAGGCTGTTGCATTCGTCATAATAATAAATAGATAAGTATAATTATGTGGTTATAGAGGAGTCATGGTATGAAGTACTGTTTCATTAAAAAGACAAGCTGAAAAGAGTGGATTTAAGTTTTTTTAATGGTATAACACATTCATTTATGTTTATATTCTAAATCGGTAAGATTGCATTAACACAAGTTGTGTCTTTTTTCCGTATTGTCATCAGATGCATACGCACGGTGTACAAGTATGGAATTCTATATATAGCAGTGAATATTAGTTCATAGGTAGGTACTAGGCTATTGGGATTAGGGCCTATACAAGCCTAGCCAAAAAGGTACCCTGGTGTTCGCCACCGAAGAAAATTATTTTCTTGTGCCCCTGTCAAGCAGAGCCACAGAAGTGATCCCCGGGGTGAGTTTCCTATTTCCCATCCAATCATCAAGATTTTTCTTGAAGAGTGCTAATGAGGATCTCTGTTTGACATAGATAGGTAGTCTGTTCCAAAGTATGGGAAGTTTCTGGGACAGGAATCTATCCCTCCAGCATGTTCTGTTTATTGTGGTGACAAGATTTTGGTCCCTAGAGCATGTAGCTCGGAGGGATTGGGATTTCTTTAAGTGGAGCATGTCCAACAGCTCTGGGTTTGACATAGCTTTGTATGTTAGGCAGAGATCGCCTCTGAGTAGGCGATATGCGACGGAGTAAAGCTGGAGTTTTTTTAGACTGTCTGCGTAGGGCATCTGTTTGAGGTCAGTAATCCTCTTTGTGAGGTATTTCTGCGGCCTTTCCAGTTGTTATAGATGTCTTGTGAGGTACATACCAAAAGGGGCATTGAACTCTATAATGGGTCTAATGAGTGATGAATAGAGGGGGGAACAATGACTTCTTTTTTTCTGGATGAGAAACCTTTTGTGATAAGGTGTGACACGTAGAAGGACTTCCTGACCACTGTGGCAATGTGATTATCAAAGGAAAGACTACTGTCCATCTGTGTCCCAAGGTCTCTTATCACACTTTCGGTGTTAAGTAGACTACCGCCTATGTGGTAGTTCATGGGTACAGAGTTTTTACCAAAGGGGATGACCATGCACTTTTTGGCATTGAGCTTGAGGCCATGGCTTTGACACCAGGCATCTGTCTCAGTGAGGCCCTTTTGTAGGATGTCCGCATCGTTAGGAGTTTCGATTATCGCTCCTAGTTTGCAGTCATCTGTGAACTTAGTTAGCCAAAGACCTTCTGTGTTGACCTGTACTTCAGAGAAGTAGATACCAAACAGGAGAGGACCCAGGACTGAACCCTGTGGTACTCCACTTGTCACTGGTCTGGTCTGATTTGGAGTCTGCTACTTTTACAGTGTGGGTTCTGTCAGTAAGCCAGTTGGCAACCCATCTTGTGACATAGGGATTTATACCTAGTTTAGTGAGTTTATCTATAAATTCAGAGTGGGGGATGGTGTCAAACACCTTGGCGAAATCTAGATAGGCTGTGTGAACCACCTTACCCTCATCTATGGCTTTGGTGACTGCTTCAAAGAAGTCGATCAGGTTTAGGAGACATGATCTACCTTGTACTTTGATGTGCTCTGCCTTTGGTCACACTACCTACTTTTTTTTTTTTGCATTCTGGAATTATAGCTAAACTAGGTATAAATCCCTACGTCACAAGATTGGTTGCCAACTGGCTGACTGACAGAACCCACACTGTAAAAGTTGCAGACTCCAAATCTGACTTCAAACCAGTGACAAGTGGAGTACCACAGGGTTCAGTCCTGGGACCTCTCCTGTTAGACTGTACTTCAGAGAAGTAGATACCAAACACAGAAGGCCTCTGGCTAATGAAGTTCGCAGATGACTGCAAACTAGAAGCCATAGTAAAGTCCCCAAATGATGTGGACATCCTACAGAAGAGCTTCACTGAGACAGATGCCTGTTGTCAGAGGCATGGCCTCAAGCTCAATGCCAAAAAGTGCATTGTCATCCCTTTGGTAAAAAACTCTGTGCCCATGAACTACCACATAAACGGCAGTCTACTTAACACCGAATGTGTGATAAGAGACCTTGGGAACCCAGGTGGACAGTAGTCTCTCCTTTGATAATCACATCGCCACAGTAGTCAGGAAATCCTTCTGTGTGGCACACCTCATCACAAAAGGGTTCTCATCTTCTTACTGAGGCTGCCCAGGGAGTTCCTCCAGTCATGAGATTTTACTGTTTTTTGCAACAGTTTCTTTCTTCTGTTGTAGAGTTTGTTTATGGCAGAAGACCACCAGATTAACTTCCTTTTTTTGGAGGATAGCATCTTGGTTCTGTTAGGGATAGCACGATCCATGCACTCGTGTAAGTGCTTCTAAAGTGCATTTGTGTAGGATTCAGCAGTTATACCTCTGTTGTCCATCTGCATGGGTGTCGTGAAGTTTGCCACTTCTGTCTTAAGAAGCGTGAAGTTGGCTTTTGAGAAATTTTTTACGGTTGGTTCCCTAATGGGGGGGGGGGGGTGGGAGCGGGATGTGGATGTGTAGGGTGATTAGCTTGTGGTCGGATCTGACCAACAAGGAATTGACCTCTGGTGTGGAACACTAGTCGCCCATGTTGGTGATGACCAGGTCTAGGATATTGCTGCTCCCTGGTGGGGATGTGGATAAGTTGATCCAAGGTGTTGGAATTGATGAATTCCAGAAAACGTTGAGCAAAAGAGTTGGTACATGAGTAGTTTTCCCAGTTAATGGTTTGCTTACTACTGCTGTTTTGGGGGATGCAGGGGGGAGTGTCAAATGAAAAATGGTTTAATAATTATCAGAAAGCATCAGCAGAACTACGTTTCTGTGCTGTACTGGGCTTTGACACTATTTTATGCTTGAGGGACACCATGGACGTGAATGGAGACTTGCATTTCCATTTTTCTTAAAACCATGATTGTCCACAGAACCTAAACGACATTAAACTAACTGTATTTTTGCATCAGTAGCCATCAGCATTAAAAACAAAAACAGATTTTACTTATCCTGCCAGTGTCTCATTCGTTCAAGCTTTTTGGAAGCATTTTCAGACCCTCTGCAAGTTAGGACTCTCAAGACTTAATGACATCACACACAGCTGGCTTGCAAAAGGAAGTAAACAGGAAGATGAATGTTGAAGATCAGGAGAAAATCATAGTTACTTAACCTTTTAAGTACATTCTTTGTGTAGTTTATACTAATTCAGTTAAACTATAATATATGTAGAGGGTTTCTCTGTATTCATAAGTGTTAGTCACATATCTTTGAATTTATTACTGCTCAATATCTGAGTTGTTTGGCTTCTGCTACATACCTACAATCAACTGCATTACTAGCTGAGTTAAGTACAAACTTGCAGTGTTAAAGATTGTACTGCATTTTATTTTTCTGTGTATTTGTTTCATTGAATATTGTGGTCTGTGTCTCTCTGTAGTTACTTATTTTTCTATTTAATTGTTTCATAGAATACTGTGGTCTCTCTATGTCTCTGCAGTTAGTTTCCCCGCCAGCCCTCCCTGTTCTTGTTTTGGTATTAATCTTGGTGGCTTTGGAATTGCCTGCCCCTCCTGTAAATTTGTGTTTGAACACTCCTCCTCGGTCTATCTCATTTGCTCACTCAACCGAGTACAGTGAGATCATATTTTGACTTCAGAGACTCCTCCCGTCCCATCTGTTCAGCCCTATCCCAGCTCTATTCCAGTCTAGTGTCACTGGCTCATTCTACCTACTACAGAGAGAACATTTGTGAAGGGCAAGCCACTTAGGTCCTTATTTTTGAATTATCTTCTGTTTCTCCTTTCTCCCTTTCCACTTTCCAAAAAAAAAAAATTTTTCTAAGCTTGTTTCCTGCCTTTCCTGTAACTAGTCTAGTCCAGCTACAGATTTGCTGTAACCAGGACTGTTTGTAAGCTTTTGAGCCCCAAAGCCTTTCTGTGTTGGAGGGAAGCCTTTTAGCTTATCTACCACAAGAGTGGCTTTTGGCCCAGAAATTGTAGTTTATTGGCCGTTTGGGCAGTTTCTATCTCTTTCAACTTTCTGGTTTAAAAGCCCACGTTTGCGCTTGTTTCCCACCTTTCCTGTAACTAGTCTAGTCCAGGTACAGATTTGCTGTATCCAGGACAGTTTGTAAGCTTCTGAGCCCCCCCAAGCCTTTCTGTGTTGGAGGGAAGCCTTCTAGCTTATCAGTGGGAGTGGTAAGCACTAGGTAGCCTGTCTACCACAAGCTCCAGTTACAGATTCTTAGTTTTAGCACTTGAATTTGCTTATTCGTGCTCAGCACTTGTTCAGAACTTGTTGTTAGCACTAAGTAAGCTACAAATTACTACAGCACTCACCCTTCCTCTTTACCTAGAGTAAAACAGTTCTTGTACGTACTTTCCTCACTTGCTTAGAGAAAAACGGCTCTTATACTCACTTTCCTCACTTGCCTAGAGGCAACTACTTTTTATTTAAGCATGTCCAAGGGTCAGCTCCCAATGTTCTCTCCTGTCTATCTGATGAATCTGGGCATCTTGAGGCACTGTAGCAATTACCTCATGTACACAGATAACCCTCTCCTCCTGCCACCCAACACCACAACCTGTGAGAGGTGCACTTACCTACCCAAACTGGAGGTAAAGCTCTCTCCATTCAAGACTGAACTTGACAGTCAAGAGGAGAAGGTAAACACTTGCACCACACCACACTCATCACATAGACCCACTAAACCTACACCACCAAAATCAACACATAGAAACACAAAAATATTCGCAGAGGCTCTCAATAATAATCTGCTCAAGCAACAGAGACCTCCAAAGCAGAAGCGCAAATAACCTCTACCCCCAACACAACCCAAATAATACATAGCCCACAGACTCAGTGTGCCAATAAACCGCAGCCCATAAGGCAAACCAACGTACCCAACACACTAGTTATAGGTGACTCTATAGTCAGGCACACTGATGTCCCACTCATCAGGCTAAACAAGGAGAAGGTTACTGTCAGCTGCCTGTCGGGTTCCAGGATCCGCCACATAACCCACGCACTCAGGTCACTCCACAACAAGTAGAAATATGACTCTGTCATTGCCCATGTTGGTGTGAACGACCTAAGACCTACCTCCCTGGAATACATGAAAAGAGACATGGAAGAGCTCTCCGATCTTGTAGCCCAGACAGGTATGACCCTAGCCCTGAGTAGCATCCTGCCATCGCCCAGAATGATATTGCAGTACAAGGACAAAATGATTGACTTCAACAATTGGCTAAGCTTCTGGTGTCATTCTAAGGGGATCCAGTATCTGTTTGCTTGGGACAACATGGGCAACAGACCACGATGCTTTGCCAGAGATGGCCTGCACCTGTCGCCTCTGGGATTCTGAATACTGGCTAAGACTCTTGCCGCCCCTATAGTGCCTTTTTAGGCAAGGGTCAAATGACAAATTCACCACCGTAACAGGAACAGGCAAGCAAAAACTGAGGAGTAGTGCTACTCAATGCTAGAAGTCTAAATCTCAAAATGCACTCGCTCGAGGCACTCCTTAAAATGGGGAACATCGATATCTGTGCAGTGACTGAGACCTGGTTCAAGGCTGTAGAGAGCATCCCTGCATTACCAGGCTATAACTCATACCACACTTTTTGGCCATCTAACCTGGACCAGAACACCAAAGGTGGATAACCTCGAATGCATTATGCTACGCAACTAGCCTGGAGGTGTGGATATCCTTAATGAATATGGAGGTTATCCAAGTGCAACTAACTCTGGGCAAAACTGCAATCCAAATTGTAGTTTGCTACAGATCCTCCACCATGCCCCAGGATTCCCACTCCTCTTTTCTTGATATACTGGAAAATATTGGGTTTTAACTATACTGGAAAATATTAGGGTTTAACCAAACACCTTAATAATGGGCAATTTCAACTACCCCTCCATTAATTGGGAAAACTACTCGTGTACCACCTCCTTCACTGAACGCTGTCTGGAATTCATAAATTTCAATGCCCTGGATCAACTTATCCACACCCACACCAGGGGCAACAATATCCTAGACCTAGTCATTACCAACATGAGTGATCGGTGTTCCACACCTGAAGTCAACTCCTCTTTGGTCAGATCCGGCCATAAGCTAATCACCCTAGATATCCGCATCCTGCCCCCACCCACCATTAAGGAAACCGTGATAAAAAATTTCTCCAAAGCCAACTTCATGCTTCTTAAGACAGAAGTGGTGAACTTCATGACACCCATGCAGATGGACAATGCAGTTACGACTGCTGAATCCTACACAAATGCACTCTATAAGCACTTACACGGGTGCATGGATCGTGCTATCCCAAACAGAACCAAGATGCTATCCTCCAAAAAAAGGAAGTCAATCTGGTGGTCCCCTGCCGTAAACAAACTCTACAACAGAAGGAAGAAACTGTTGCAAAAGAGAGTAAAATCCCATGAGTGGAGGAGCTCCCTGGACAGCCTCAGTAAGAAGCTGAGATCCCTTATAAGATCCTCCAAAGCTAGCTGCAAAAACAAAATCGCCACTGATTCTAAGGGCAACCACAAAGCATTCTATAGCTATGTCAAGAATCTCAATGGCAACACACAGATCTGCTCTGAGTTACAGCACAACGGCACAAAAATTACAGAACCAACTGATATTGCCAACATCCTGGCAGATAGGTTCAGTGCTAACTTTACCCCCCTCTCACCCGCTAAAGGGCACATATCTATACAGGAAGAATGCAGAGTCCCTGCTTTCACATCTATGCAGGTAAAAGCTGCACTCTCTAAAACCAAAAACACAGCATCATGGGACCGGACAACATCCCAGGCTGTGTTTTACATGAACTTCAGAATGAACTGGCTCCCCACCTAAGAACCGTGTTCAGTCATAGTCTCACGTCAGGCTTTGTGCCCACTGAATGGCACACAGCAATGGTTATCCCACTCCACAAAGGGGGAGCCACCACTGATCTTGGGAACTATCGCCCTATTAGCCTGACGAGCCTGGTCTGCAAGTCCATGGAATGTATCATGGAACTCGTAAACAAAGACATTGGTAACCTCCAAACTCTGGACCCCACCCAGTTCGGGTTTGTGAAAGGCAGATCATGCCTTCTGAACCTGATCGACTTCTTTGAGGCAGTCACCAAAGCCATAGGCGAGGGTAAAGTGGTTCACACAGCCTATCTTGACCCCGCTAAGGCTTTTAACACCATCCCCCATGGTATTACACCGAAAGCGCTTATCCGATTTATGAGTCAGTGTGTTTTATTTTATCATTGTTTTATTTTTATTAATAGTTTTCAAGTTTCAAGTTTTTAGCAGGATTGGTGGCAGAACCGTTCCTTCTCTGAATTTTGTACTTTGATGTGCTCTGCCTTTGGTCACACTACCTACTTTTTTTTTGCATTCTGGAATTATAGCTAAACTAGGTATAAATCCCTACATCACAAGATGGGTTGCCAACTGGCTGACTGACAGAACCCACACTGTAAAAGTTGCAGACTCCAAATCTGACTTCAAACCAGTGACAAGTGGAGTACCACAGGGTTCAGTTCTGGGACCTCTCCTGTTAGACTGTACTTCAGAGAAGTAGATACCAAACACAGAAGGCCTCTGGCTAATGACGTTCGCAGATGACTGCAAACTAGAAGCCATAGTAAAGTCCCCAAATGATGTGGACATCCTACAGAAGAGCTTCACTGAGACAGATGCCTGTTGTCAGAGGCATGGCCTCAAGCTCAATGCCAAAAAGTGCATTGTCATCCCCTTTGGTAAAAAACTCTGTGCCCATGAACTACCACATAAACGGCAGTCTACTTAACACCGAATGTGTGATAAGAGACCTTGGGAACCCAGGTGGACAGTAGTCTCTCCTTTGATAATCACATCACCACAGTAGTCAGGAAATCCTTCTGTGTGGCACACCTCATCACAAAAGGGTTCTCATCCAGGAAAAAACAGGTCATCGTTCCCCTATACTTGGCACTCATTAGACCCATTATAGAGTACATAGCACCTTTTGGAATGTACCTCACAAGACATCTGCAGCAACTGGAAAGGCCACAGAAGTACCTCACAAAGAGGATTACTGGCCTCAAACAGATGCCCTACACTGACTGTCTCAAAAAACTCCAGCTTTACTCTGTAGCATATCGCCTACTCCGAGGAGATCTCTGCCGAACATATAAAGCTATGTTAAACCTAGAGCTGTTGGACATGCTATACCTAAAGAAATCCCAATCCCTCTGAGCTACACACTCTAGGGACCTAAACCTTGTCACCTCAGTAAACAGGACATGCTGGAGGGATAGATTCCTGTCTCGGAGACTTCCCATATTCTGGAACAAGCTACCCATCTATGTCAAGCAAAGTTCCTCATTAGCACTCTTCAAGAAAAATCTTGATGAGTGGATGGGAAATAGGAAATGCACCCCGGGGATCACTTCTGTGGCTCTGCTCAACAGGGGCACAGGAAATTAACTTTCTTGGGTGGCATAAGCCAGGGAACCTTGTTGGCTAGGCTTACTTAGGCCCTTGGGCCAATAGCCTAGTACCTACCTATGAACCTGTGTAGATTAGTCCTCTTAACCCATGTCAGTAGAAGTGGTTAAAAAGTACAAAAATAAAAACAGACACACAGAATACAACTCTTTTATAGCAGTTTAAAACTGCATAAATTGGTGAGTAAGATTTTGAAATAATATGTGATGCACTTTCTTTATAATCCATAATACAAATTTTATTGTATTATACAAATGAATGAGTTGATCTTGCAACTAGGTACCAACTGGTAGTGTTTACAAAGAGTGATTTTGAAATCCGAATTACGTTGTATTCAAAATATTTGTTGGAATGCTGTAGTTTTTAGATAAGAAACAGTGTTAACTGTAATGTTATGTTATGTTTGGGATGATGCTTAATACCATGAAGTAAACAATGTGTGCATATTTTTAGGTAACATGCAATACGTATTATGGGTGATTTTATTTAGAGGATCATTTGTTATGTTTTCACTTATAACTCTTATTTATTAGAAGTAAGGAAACCTACTCTCGTGTTTTAATTTGTTGTTTATTTTTCAACCGACTGTAACTAAATAGTTTATCATGATCGTTACTGTTAAGCATCTGAGTTGAACTACCAACAAAACCTTTTCTTATGAATGAAAAAATATATATGTACACGCACTTGCACATTTTTTGCTCACCATATAAAATGGTATAAAAAAGGTTTTATTGCATTTTTAAAATTGCCTTTTTATAGCACATACAAATAATAATACCTTTTGGTTAAATTAGTATTTAAAATGTGGTTAGCGTAATAAGTGGCAGTTATTGGTGGCTGCAACAGCAGAATTTCAAATCACATACAGATTAGCTAGGTTAGTGTTCTTTGCTGAACTTGGGCAAATTAGTATCTTTTGATTCTTGAAAATTTGGACTTCATGTGTTAACAGTCTACATGTTTTGTTTAGTAGAAAGGGAGCAGCTCTTTGGAATTATAACCCAAAAATCCTGACCATTCTACACTGCACTGACAGGGTTCATTCAATAAACATTCAATCTAATTATATATTGATACTTTGCAAATATTATGTTGTATTATAAATATTTACTCCAGATGTACACATTAAAAGTTCTATCCATCAACATTAATGGAGCTAATAGTGGCAATAAAAGACAAATATATACATATTCTTAAAATAAAAAAAAACAGTGATATAATCTTTTACAGGAGACACTTTTAGAAAACTATGTAAAACTACCAAATAGCAAAGAATATGTGGTAATAGCATCAACGTCAAGTTAAAAAGGAACAAAAGAAGCACAGCAGTTCTGTGGAAAAAATGTTAGTTCATTAGAGGCTTGTTTATAGTTATTAATACTACATGTCGAAATAATGTGTACATATTAGCTAACTTTTGTTGGAGCTAAGGTAGCAAAGCAATATCTTGAGATATTCTTGGGAAATGTAGAAGGCTGTTTGATAATGGTTGATTATTTTAACTGCGTAATAAGTTACTTAAGACATTGATGCAAAAACCAAAGTAAAATTACCACTTTTGTTAAGGCATCAACAAGCTGGATTGATACTGAAATTTAAAAATCACTATTGAATATGTAAAATAAAATTATTTATTTTTTACATATTACTCATGTCTGTGGAAAACAAACTACAGTCAGTAGAGTTTATATAACTTTTGACCTGAGAGACAAAATTAATTCCATTCTCACAGCTTAGCCTCTATCAGACCACAATGCCATATGTCTAAATGTAACGCATACAGGGAAGTCACCAACTGTCACAAGAATTCCATCTTACATGACCAAATTAGAGGACTTTAAGGAAACTTTAATTAAAGAAATTAAAGAGTTCATACCAATTATTTACAATTGAAATGTTACGAATATATTATGGGAATCCCTTAAAACACATATGAGCTATGATGAGGTCTTGATGTCAGAAAAGATACAAACAGTGGGATCAGAAGTAGAAATGGAAAGAAATTTCAGGAAGCTAAAATAAAGCTATATAGGATCAGCTTGAAGTAATTGGAAAATTGAATGAAAGCTATCAGAATATCTTAGTTTATAAAATTAGAATAGCCATAGAAAAAGCAAAAAATGCATCCTGATTCTATGGCACCCAAAGGCTTTGATTAATTAACCAACAGTAGTAAATTATTGTTCAAAAAGAAGTCATACTGAAGCAATCCTGAGAGTCACCTTCAGTTGTAGAAATTGTAGATGTAGAGGAAATCCTCAGTTTATTTGGTTGCTACTGTAACAGTTTGAGTAGTACAAATAATGATTTCCTTGATTCTCTTTCATGAAAGGAGCAACAATATAATTAAACGAGCAACACACAAACCTGTAGCAATAAAGGTCAAATAAAAGAATAATAAATTGGGGGAGGATTCTGGTCTTTTTTGTATCATTCTAGAAAAACAAAAGATTTTCTCTCTAGTTATGTTTTGTGTAAGCCATAAAACATTCTTCTTAAAACAAATATCTAAACAAATCTATTCATCCAGGAAATTTTTTTTCATCTCTCCAAATTTTTACAACAAAAAACATATTTATTAAATTATCTCTTGTAACGTAGGCGATCATGCATTTTTATACATGAAAACAAACCGTATTGACATAGTCTTAGTTGCAAGCATTATACATCACAAACCATATTGACATACTTTTAGTTGCAGACATTGTACATCACTTATAATCTACCCAATCATTGTCTGTCAAACATTAAATAGCTCATTTAAATATAGCAAACACTATTAGAGTAACAAACCAAATGCAAATTCAAAAACACACCATGAATTTAAGTACTTCACTCTGCTGTTGAATTGTTTAATATCTTTTACCACGGCCTTTCATCTTCTCAGAATGAAAGACTTTCACCAAGCGGATCTTTTTATACAAATGCCACCACTTCATTAATCAAATAATTGAACATTAACAGTTAAACAATTACTATCAATTCCTTTTTTTTACAAAGAGCATCGTGCATAAACCTTCAATTATGACACATATAACCAGTGCAGAATTCTTCATTATATATAACCTAATGTGAAAAAAGTGCACATTTAGTTTTTCCAAATTTTTTTTATAAACATACCATTAGTTAATGTACTGCCAAGAAGAACCCTAAAAGTTCAGACTGGCCTTCAAATTCAAACCCCTGGGCTGCATTGTCCTATAATTAAGAATTAACCTGCTTTCCAACTCTAAAAGCTTATGGGCAAAGTCACCCCCTCTAGACAGCTGTGATTTTAGCTGGTACACTGAAGAAAACAAGATTATCCAAACCTTGATAGACGTGGTGAAAATGATCTGCTACTTGACTACCCAAATTAATGTTTATGATATCCCCAAGATGTTCCAGGATATGTGTTTTCACCTTCCTTTTAGTTTTCTCTCTTCCCAATCGTTTGTAACCTCCTCTGATTGATTCTTGTAGTTATGCAATATTTTATACACTCTACGAATTATTCCTGGTTTAACAGCAGCTTCTGTTCTAGATTCTACTAAAACCTCCACCATTACTGGTATTTCATTTAGAACCCCCTATTTCTTTCTGTTTGCCTATGTTGTGATATCAATCCTCGATAGAGAAGGCAATCTCTAACCTGCAGTCCAAGTAAATTTTTGGTGCCTTCCCATTCTGTTAACTTTCCCTCTCTAGTTATTTGCTCCCAATACCTTGGTTCCTTTGCCAATTTTCTCCAATAAATTCCACCCCCCTTTTGCCTGTTGTTTGTATCCCTAATTGTAGTCATCTCTATTGGCAGAATCTCATTTCTCCATTCTTATGTTGGGTTAGTTCATAGAAAACTTTGTGCTACTTTATGAATATAATAATCTGTATGATTATTGTTATTCTCCTTAACGATCTGCATCCAAAATCCCAGTTTCTCGTTGTTGCTTGAGTTTTTCCCCGTTTCATCATCATCTCTTTCCACTTTGCATTGTAGGTTTCTGCTTGTGCTATGTATAGGAGCCTTAACTGTGTAGCTCTGAAATAGCTCTTCCAATAGAACAAGGTGGACTGGAATTACTTAATTTGAAGAATCAGCTTACCCCACTTGACTCTTGCCATTTTCCCCTCCCAGATCAAATCCTTCATCTCTTTATTAATTACTGTCCACAACTTCTCCTCTGGTTGATAAAAATATGCCTGACCTGTGTACAAGACTAAAGGGACTAAAAACATTTTAACTGCTTGCATCTTTCTATCCATATCCATATAACAGCTCTTCAAATTTCTCAGTTTTTGTATGATCTTTTGTGTAGTCACTACCCACATATCCTTAGCTGCCACACTGGAATCATTTTTAATCCATACTCCCAAGTACTTCATTTTACCATGCCCCCTTAAATGTGGATATTGCTGAGCCATTTAATGTGTGGGTACATAAATTACAGCTCTTGCCCGTCTTAGTTTCATTAGTTTTGTTTTCAGAAAAGATACAACTGTTTCAGACTGTTCCACAACACTGAAATACCATTTTCTGCTTTTATCAGATGTAAAATAATGTTATCTGCAAATAGAGACCGCTTTTCTTGACTACTATACCAGTTATATCCTTGAATTTCTGAGTCCCTTATTTTCTTTGCCAGTTGTCGTAAATATGTTGCAAATAACAAAAGGGAAAGTGGACACCTCTGCCTGGTTCCTCTGCTCAAGCAGAAATGATCAGAGAGCAGCCCACCTACTATAATTTTTGCCTCATATCCCCCCTATATCCTCCTAATGAATCTTATAATTTATCAATGAATGCAAATGCTTCCATTGCCCTGCTCATAAAGTCCCTGCTTACTCTGTCAAATGCTTTCTCTGCATCAAGACTCGCCAACAACACTGGTATTTTCTAACATTCTGCTTCCCTCTGGATCATCATTGTTCTTTTAATGTTGTCAAATGTTTCTATTCCTCCACAAAACCACATTGGTCTATATCTACTTGATTTTGACATCACTTTTGCCATTTTTTAGCCATTATAGATATAAACACTTTATAATCATGGTTCAGTAACGAAATGGGCTTGTGTGAAGCTGGATCTGATAGGTCTTTACTTACTTTAGGCATTACAGCTACAAGCACTTTCTTCCTGGATGTTGG
The DNA here is from genome assembly GCF_019279795.1 of Protopterus annectens. Classification (NCBI taxonomy): domain Eukaryota; kingdom Metazoa; phylum Chordata; order Ceratodontiformes; family Protopteridae; genus Protopterus; species Protopterus annectens. The sequence goes on from NC_056731.1 coordinate 312,168,505, forward strand.
TACTTCTCTTCCTCTTAAAATACTGTTAAACAAAACTTTGCAGATCTTTATCAGTTTTTCCCTCCTAGCTTCCATAGGAATACCATCAATTCTTGGGGACTTTCTTGTCAATTGGTTGTACATCACAATTTTTATCTTATCTTCTCGTACTCTGTCCCTCAACCAAAAAAAGGCACCATAGAGGTTTACAGGGAAATATTTCCACCACAGACATGGGATCTGCAAAACTAATACATTTAGTACTTTAATTCAGTACTCAGACAGCACAAAACAAAGTAAAATGCATTAACAGAGTCACCGTGTTTTTCATCCTGTCTTAGGACTTCTTCAGACATCAATTCCTTACACGTTTATACTCCTCATCTACGTCTAACCTTGCCATATTTAAGTCTTCCATAATCATTTCCATTTGTAACTTTTCTTGATTTCCATATTTCTCTAGTTTATACAGCCTTTCATAGAATTTCCAAAATATTTCTAATACATCTACAGGATCTCTTGTTATCTTCCTTGTAGGTTCCCTAAGCTTGTTGATACCCCTTTCTACTTTCTTTTGCCCGAGTCACTGTGCTAAAAGTTTTTGTGCTCTACAGTTATTATCATAAAACATTTGCTTAACAGCAACCTCTCTAAACTTGTGCATATTATCAAGGTGATCCCTTATTTTCTATTTATCATTCTGCAGTTGCTTCTGTTCTTGTTCTGTGAGATTCCCCCATTCTGCAATGCTTAACATATGTCAGTCCCTCTGAATAATTCTTGTTGCTGTTTAACCATATCTCCATTACTTTTATTTCCACCATATTTTTAAACTCCACTTTAATTTTATCCCACACCCTAGCTACATTTTAGAAGAAACGTTTGTCTTCTATAATAGCTCCTGAATAATGTCGCTAACCATTCCTTAAATTCCTCTTTTTTCAACAGATAGGTGAGAAAATGCCAGTGTCTCATTTTTAGTTCATTACCCTGTGTTTCTGTTTTAGTTAACATTGGTACATGATCTGAAATAGTTACTGGGTACATATCAAGACTTTCAATTAAATGTACATGTTCCTGTGAAATGTAAATGATGTCTAGCCTAGCCCAGTTTTTATATCTTGGGGAATAATGTGTAAATTCACTCTGAACTCCTGGTACTGAATTCACATCTTCCATGCCAAATGTTTTTATAACTTTCTTCAAAAATCCACCCTCATTTGTTATATTTTCACTTCTGCCCCCCTACACATCTTCACTGCTGCAAATCAAATTCCAATACCCACCTATAAGTAATATTCCTTGCTGAAAGCTGATTTTTTTTTTCGCAGAATTTTTTAAGCTCCATTATAGCAGTTTAAGGTAGAATAAAAATACATGTCAGTGTAATCCTTCTCCCTTGTCAGTAGCTCCTTAGTACTACAAATCTACTTTTATTACCTTTTTTATCCTCTTCCATCACTGTTGGATCTCCTCTTGCAATTAATGTAAGTATTCCACTTTTCCTTTGTCTTGGCTATTCTGCTGAATAGCCTCCTGAAAAACTTTTTTATCAATTTCACATGTTCAGTTTCCTCCAAGTGTGTCTCCTGTAGCATAGCTGTTTGCACTCTTAATTTTTAATATAGTTCACTACTCCTTTTAGTCCATTGACATTTAAAGACATTACAGAAAGTATCATTGTGTTAAAATGTTATTATTCCCACCTTTTATGCGTAGCAGTTTTTTGTTAATTGTCTAGTTCCAGCTTTTGTGTTGCATGCATGCACTGTTTGGCAGGTTGGTCTTTTATACAGTTGTTTCTTGCCATACTCATTTGAACCATGTCACATCTTATAACATTTTTTTGTTTTATTGAAATCCCTCAAACAAAGAAACAAAAACACCTTCAGTACCCCCTAAAATTTATTAACCTAATACTAACACACAAATCTGGTGTACATCTTCAAATATTGATATTTTACCCTCCTAATAGGAACATCTGTCTCAAACTGACAGCCACTCTCATAGACTTGGGTTAGCCTAGAAGAAAGGTTATCTATGCTAATCCACAATACTTCCTGTCCTGCTACTAAGTGCTGTATGTTTTTTTATTTTTCTCATCTTTATAGCTGTCCCAGTTGGGAAAACACTTGAATGCATTCAGAAAGCATCATCTCTTAACCATTTCTCTTCTTCAGATTGTCTGCATGGAGACATGAGGACCACATACAAAGATGCTACTAAGTATACATTTATTTCATAGGTTCATACTAGGCTATCTGCCCTAGGGCATTTATAAGCCTAGCCAGAGTGCGTTTGGATTTCGCCACCCTTTTAGATTAGTTGACTGTGCCTCTGTGTAGTAGGTCACAGAAGGTAACTCTTTTAAGGTTAGTTTACTGTACCTGTGTCAAGCAGGGACAGAGAAGAGATCCCAGGGGTAAACTTACGATCTCCCATCCACTCGTCAAGATTTCTCTTGAAGAGGGTCAGTGGGGGGCTCTGCCTAACGGGGATTGGGATTTTGTTCCAGAGTGAGGGGAGCCTCTGGGATATGAATCTGTCCCTCCAGCATGTCCTATTTATTTGCTAGAAAAAACTTTTTATAATATTCAGTGTTCTTTTTTATTTACTTGCTTTCTCTTTAAAATGTGTTACTAGATCAAGCTAAGGGACTCCCCTATGCAAGAATGAGAAAAAGCACATGCATCAATTTTTGTTTTGTCATGGTCTTTTGACATGTTTTTCTTTTTTACATGGCAGTGCCTACATTTCTTAAAACTGAACAAGGAGAAAGAGAGACGGGAGAAAGAAAAAAAAACAGGAACTCCTATTTACATTACTATCCTCATTGCACTTAAAAATAACCCAGAAACTTTACTTTATAGCATGCGAGAAAAGTCATGCACTATAAAAATATTACTTTTAAGAAAAAAAATGTTTTAGTTACAGTTAAGTTTCTCCCTCTTCTCCTCTCCTAAGTAGTTTTCCTAACATTAATGACATGATGTAGGGCATATGCTTTAGAGTGCCCTACAAGTTTAACAAAGCCAAAGAAATCCAATATTTCCAGATATAATTATTGCTTTGTAGTTCCACATTTGTTAATTTCCAAGTTGCTGTATTTATTTATGTTCATATCCATCTCTCACATCTTGTCTTTGCTTCATTTCCAGTGTACTCTCGATTCTTCTAGTCAACTCTTGTGTTTTCTCCTTCTCTAAAGCATTTTCCATTGAAACATTGGAAAAGGTTTCACCGGCACAGTCTCTCCGTGGTCTTTATTACCAGAAGAACAAGAAGCAGAATCTCCACCTGTTTCACTGTTCACTTTCTGTTGGACAAACTTTTGTATTTCCTCCTTAGCATGTACTGCATCAAAAATTGATTTTGTCCCTCTAGGAAAGAATATTTTGAAGATAGCCGGGTACAGCAGTTTGAATCTCATGCTTGCTTCTCAACATTCCCTGAATAGGGGAATACATTTACTCCTTCTCTGCCTGGCGCACATTTGAGTAATCATTCTCCCCACTCTGCTGTCTCCCACCTTTAGTACTTTGTCCTTCTGCCACAGTTTTGTCAGAATCAACTCCTGCTGGTAGGATTCCATCTTTACTATTACAGGTTTCGGTTGCTTTCTCATAGCCAGGTTTGGAACCATACACATGATGTGTCCTTTCACTTAACTGCTGTGGAATACCAGTCAAATTCCTTATTTGTGCTTTTGTAAAATTAATGCAGTCTGTTCCTTCCAGCTTCTCTGGTACAACAGAAAATCGCAGGTTTTCTCTACGTGCTCTCTCTTCTAATTCTATTATTTTTTTTAAACCTCTCTTCTTGAGCAGTCTCGAATTCAGCCAGCCTTTTCTTCATTTGTACCTCTGATTTTTGCAGTTTTATCATCTCATGTGAATATCTGTGTAAAGCTTCTTCCATTTTTTCCAGCCTTTTGTTGTTTGAGTTTATATATTCCATCAGTGTTTTGTTTATTTTAATCAGGTCTTTGTGCAATTGTCTTTTCCTCTAGGTTACTGGAAGCCATGTCTGTAGCTTACACTGCCTTTTGCTGAACAGCTGGAGTACTCTTCCCAGTCAGTGTTTTTTCCTCACCATTTGATTTTCTTTTAGGTCCTCTGTATTTCCTTTTTACCTGACATCCAGGCAGTGCACTTACTAGACAGCTATTAAAATCTATCCAGAAATATGAGTTCACTGGCTTTCCCTGCTTAGTTTCTGTTTTCACACTGGGAGAGCTGGAATTAAGCCGCTACTCAATGTGCAGCCATCTGAACTGCTGTGTGTCACTTCTCAGTCATGGAACGTGTTCTAATCTCCCCTACTTTTAAACAGGATAAAGAAAAATGTTTAATCTCCTCATACAGATATTTTTTTTTTACTGAATATAGATTATTAAAATATTCACTCAAGTTGCGGAAAGTAGGTTAAACAAAATGGACATTAATTATTAAGCCTCAGTTAGTTTTTGTAATACTAGAAGAATTACTTTTAAACTATGCAAAATTTAAACAGGGAACTAGCAGTAATTAGGTTTAATTTAGAAAAAGTCTTTGACAGTGTTAGCTGGAATTTCATTTCTTAGAATATTTTACACAGGTAAATAAATATTTCTACTTTGATTCTAAATTATGTAAAACAGGACTTTTACATACAAGTTGTGCATGTTAATTATAAAAAGCAAGGATGTCTTGTATTTGCCTTGATTATGGAAACCTTTGCCAATCGTATTACAAATAATCAAAAAAATTGAAAGTTATTGAATTTCTGAGGAGTTTGTCCAGAATCAGCTTTTTACTGATGGTAGTTTACTGATAATAGGTATCTGCGGTGGTGGTGCTGCGGTAGCGTTGTCGCCTCATACCAAGACGTTGTCCCGTTCGATTCTCAGCTAGAGCGTCTTCTGCGTGGAGGCATACATGAATGGGGTGTGCCTTCTTTGAAGGTTGTGCATCAGGGCTGGTAACCCGGTACATAAAAATCCACTACCAATCATTAGCGGACTGGAGTTCCGCTGTGGCGACCCCTAACCGGGAAAAGCCGAAAGATACAAACAAACAAGTTTACTGATAATAGGTGATAACTTGACTTTTTCAGGGGATATCCAGAATAAAATTCAGTGGAAACAATACAGAAACTATATGTTTTGTGTGTATCTGTCTGTACTTGGATACATTTAATATTAATAACTGAATCCCCCACTAGCATACCCCCCACATAACCCTTAGCTACCTCCTTACTAACATACCCCACCAAGGTCCTAGGTACTTGGATACAAAACTGGGTTGGGTTGCACAGCAAGGCTTAGAAAGACCCTGGTGGTCATTAGCTTGGCATAAACCCAAAAAACAGTGTTTTTACATAAAAGTATTAAATCCAGATTGAAAAAGAAATTAAGATTCGGCATTGATAATTTGTAAGTAAAATACTTGGGAATCAGTATATCAACTGATTCCCAACTAACTAAAGTTATAAACAATAAGTTTGAAACTTTAGAAGAAGCAGCTGCATTAAAATGAAGTAACATTTTCTTTATTTTGAAGAGAGAGTAATACTAATAAAAATAATATTGCCTAAATTCTTGTATTATAAGTGACTATACACTAATATGTGATAAAAATTAATAAATTCATTAGAATACTCTTATAATTTCCTTGGCATCCATTCAAACCTAGATTGACCTTGTAAAATCGCATAAGAAAATGGGAAAAGGGTAGTCTGAGTTCTGAGTTTTCCAGATAACAACACGCAATAGCCTCCTTATTTAAAACATTGTCACATTTGATAGATTTTTCCTGTCAAGCTCAATGGAAGGTAATTCATGAAGTTGTATCTCATCCAGTAAATACTAACAGAAGCACTGAATGGAAATCCTAAAAAACAAAATGTTTTTGTACCTTAAAACATTTGTAGACATGGTTACGTGGTAAACATTCAAATTATATCATCAATTTCAAGAATATCAATAACTATAGTATGAAGGTGCTTTAAATAGTCAAATTTTCATAATATTGATAGTCTGCAATGCAGAATTGATAGATCGATAGAAGAATTATGTGTACTTGACTTTGATGATGTTATTGTCTTAGAAGCCACAGAACAGCAGGGAGTGGGGATTTGCCCTTTTCATGCTGTTATATAATCTCTGACTTGGTATATATAATTAGTGAGGGTGGGGGTACAGTGGCGCTTGCCACCCTGCAAAAAAAATGTTTTTTTTTTGGTATTTTATATCCTCAGATTGATGTTTTAAAGTTCACTTTTTACATCCTTGTGTATGCGTGTAATAGATATATGGGTCCCCTACACATTACCAAAACCACTTCACCGACATTCACATGACCGAGCCGACAACACCAACAGGACGTAACACTGACTGCTCAGAACACCGATGGGAAACTGACGGTGAGTAACCTGTTGGCCAACCCAACAAGCACACAACGGCAGCAAACAAAGCAAAAATCCATGTGGGGGGGGCTGCATCCCCAAACTAAATATACCAACTCTGAGATCGCACTACTGTGGAGGTAAGGGGCAAAGGTCAACATGCTGGCCAAGCACTTCCTTACTGTCAGTTTCCCATCTGTGTTCGAGTGGCAGATGATGTTCATCGTGTTTCACTGTTGCAGTCATTACACTTGGGTTATCCTGCTGTCAGGCGGTCCTGCAGTCGGCCAGAGTTCCAAAGTCTTGGTCCGGTATCAGTTGCTGTCGCTTCTTTCCTGACGTCAGTATGCCAGGGGTATATAAGATGCAGCCGACGCCATTTTCTTCAGTCTTTCTTGCCACGCGGTGCCCAAAGCAAAAGCAGTTCACAAGTGCCGGTCGGCCGACTCCTGAGATTTTTAATTCGAATTTCAGAACCCAAGTCTTCAATAAAGCTAAGTACCCCGTTAGGGAAACTTTTTCTTGCCTCAGACCGATGTCAGTAAAAGTTAATAATTGTATTTCTTGTGGGAAGCACATACCTCATAAGGATTTTCATTGTTACTGTATTCCATGCCTAGGCCCAGACCACGACGTCACTAGTTGTAGGTTTTGTGCTAGATTCAACAAATGCACTATTAAACGTCGGTTTGATTTGGCTGAAGGTTTAATTATACCATGCCTTCGGAACAACCGACGACCGGAATACACAAAATACGCAAAGACAAGGATAAGGACAGGCATCCGAGGCCCAAAACTGATGATGAAGCCTCTTCTAGGCCAGCCGCCAGTTCTCAGTGAGGCACTTTCGCAGCCCCTGACACCCGCTACCTCAGAGCCACAGGCCGCCTCCGACTCCCATGTGGAGATGTCTAGGCCTCTGGATACCTAAGGTTTTGGGCCTACGGAAACTAACCCTTCAGATGGGTCCAGAGCCGCCGAGCAGGCACCGGTTTCTGAGGGTGTTTTCAGACCTTCACAGCTTACCATAAAAACTACAGCCAAGTCTAAAACTCCATTAAAGACAAAGAAGCAAGTACAGCATTCACCTGGACAGGCCTCCATGCCTAAAAAAACAGATGCTCAAAATGGCCGAAGACTTAATTACTCTGATCAGGGGTTCCCATCCCCCTCCTGATAAAAGGCCTAGGCAGGATACAGACTATGATTCCTCTGACCAGGTTTCCATTTCTTCTGATTCCTCTTCAGACCAGGGATACTCTTTACCCCCCTATGAGGACTGTGATGCTGAGGAATCAATTCCTTCAGCCTCTCCTCCTGAGGATTACTCTTTTGGGGAAACTTTACATACCATGAGGGAGCCATTTCCATTGGGAGGGCCAGGATTACTCAGAATCCAAGAAAGGCTCAGAGACTTTCTTTTACTGCCTCAGCACAGGCCCCTTGCTATTCCGCCAGTGTTAGATATTGTGGATGATGTGTTCTCTGAATCCAGTTTAAATCCTGATTCTTTGCCCCCTGCTCCAGTCAAGCCAGACAGGTACTACAGAGTCCCTGACTCTCACAAATTTCTTTATAAAAACCCTGTTGCTGACCCAGAAACTATTTCCCAGGGTCCCAAAGGGGTAAAGGCTTCCACGGCTAAAAATCCAGTTCCCTCTGACGGGGATTCTAGAGCATTAGACAGAAGGGGGAAGAAAGTTTACACTTCTGCAACTTTAGCAGTGAGAGCTTTAAATTGCAGTTTCACATGCTTAAATACCAACCATATTTAATGACTCTGTTAAAACAGAAAATGCTTACAAGTTCAGAACATCCTGACTATAAGGAAATGCAGGATTTATTGCATGCAGCTGAACAAGTGGGAAAACATATTCTGCAATGTGGTTTTGATTCATTAGATGCTTCTTGTAGAGCAGCAGTTACAGGATCTGTGATTCGAAGGCATGCTTGGTTAAAAGAACAAAATTTACCTGATCATGTTAAGGCAAAATTATTGGATGCTCCTTTGCAGCAGGATATTTTATTTGGTGTTAAGGCAGAAGAGGTATTAAAGAAAATGGAGGATAAGGCAAAATCTATGCAAACAGTGAAGAATTTCTTACAGGTACAGCCACCTCGATTTAACAGAAATTGACCTTTAAAGAATTAGTCCTTTCCAATGTCAGACAGACCACAAAGAGGCAGATACAGACGCTCAAGAGGCAGATCTCAGCCCCAAGGCTCTTACAGACCACGATAGTGGGGTGCTTCAACCCCAAAAGGAGGTAAAGACAAGTCGCAACCTTATAGGAAATAGCCTCAATGACTTCAAATGCCAAGCACTTACCTTCTGGCAGTTCCTTTAGGGGGGAAATTAGCACTTTTCTTTATCAAAATTGGCATATAATCACCCAAGACAAATGGGTTCTGAATATTGTGTCTCAAGGTTACAGGTTCCACTTTCACACTCTACCAAGGCTAAAAGGAATGCCAGACCTGCCACAAAATCAATGGGCAGAGGCACAAAAACAAATTACAGCCCTCATGGACATGAGAGCTATTCAAAAGGTATCACAACAGGAGCAAGGACAAGGATTTTACTCAAGACTTTTTCTGGTCCCCAGAAAGGACAAAGCCTGGAGACCCATACTAGACCTTTCTACTCTCAATACTTACCTGTATGTTCCGAAATTCAAAATGTTGACACTACAGCAGCATCTACCCATGCTGGGCAAGAAGGCTTGGCTTGTTACTTTGGACCTCAAAGAGGCATACCTGCATGTCCCTATCAGACAAAATTGCAGAAGATACCTCAGATTCATAGCTGGTTCAATGCATTACCAATTCTCTGTACTGCCCTTTGGCTTATCTACTGCGCCCAGGGTCTTCACAAAGTGCCTGGCACCAGTAATTGCATTTTGCAGACAAAAAGAAATTCAAATATATCCATACTTGGACGACTGCCTTATTCAAGCAGAAAGCAAGGACATACTTCTAAAGCATCTGGCATTTGTAAAAAGGTTGCTAATTTGCCTGGGCTGCACAGTAAATGAAAAGAAGTCAAAACTAGTGCCCTCACAAGAGATAATATTCCTGGGTGCCAACTTAAATACAATGGCCCAGATGGCTTATCTCAAGCCAGACAAGCAAGGACAACTGACTCAGTACTTTAAATTGATGGCAACCAAAACCCAACTCCCTGCAAGAAAAATTCTGTAGGCCTTGGGATTCATGGCATCCTGCATACTACTAATTCCATGCCAGACTGCATATGAGGAAATTACAGTGGTACCTAAAAAGTGTTTGGACTCAACACGGTCACAGTTTGGAAGCAGTAATACCACTAATTCCCTGCCTACAACATGAGATTCGATGGTGGGCACAGGCATGTCACCTCAACAAGGGACAGCCTTTCATTCTACCCACAGCCAGGCAGACTAACAACAGATGCTTTGGATTACGCCTGGGGAGCACACATGGCAGGAAAATGTATTCAGGGCAAGTGGGCCGCAGACCAAATGCATCTTCACATCAATCAAAAAGAGATGTTAGCTGTGCAAAATGCCCTAACAGCTTTCAAGGACCTTCTGCATCCAGGACAATTATTATTAAAGACAGACAACATCACAGTTATGTGGTACATAAACAAGCAAGGGGGCACTCATTTTTATCCCCTATGCAGACAAGTCATGACCTTGTGGAACACAGCTCTAACCTATCAAGTTCATCTGCAAGCACAATTTCTGCCAGGAAAGAAAAATACTCTGGCAGACGACTTAAGCAGAAACATCATGGATCCTCACGAGTGGAAATTAAATCCACAAGTATTCAGCATGATAACGCAAAAATGGGGGTGCACGGACATAGATCTTTTTGCCTCCCCACTGAATTGCCAACTACAAAAATTCTGCACAAGGGCTTATCACACACAAGCATGGAAAGTGTATGCCTTCTCGTTCATCTGGAAAGTCGTCTAAAAGTTTATGCCTTCCCACCACTGCCTCTCCTTTCAAAGGTACTCGTAAAAGCCAGGCAAGAAAAACCACAGATGATCCTGATTGCCCCAGACTGGCCACGCCAGCACTGGTACCCAATCTTAAAGAACTTAGCTCAAGGCCCACCATGGATATTACCACAAACTCCACACCTTCTGACTCAACAAAACAATCAGATCCTGCACAGTCAGCTCAAAACCTTAAACCTGTCTGCATGGCAGATTCCTTAGCCAAGCAGACAACACCTCTCTCTAAAGCTGTTATGGATGTCATTTTGGAGTCCAGGAGGCCTAGCACCAGGAAATCTTATTCAGAAAAGTGAAAGAGGTTCTGTGCCTGGAACCAGGCTCAAAGCTTTGACCCTCTTGTCCCAAATATTCCTCAGATATTACAATACTTAACTGAGATGCTGGACAAAGGACTATCTTTTTCATCCATTAAGATCCACGCCTCTGCCATCTCTGCTCATTACAACACAGATCCTCCTATTTTTTCTCATCCATTGCTAAAACAGTACCTCAGAGGGGCTAAAAACATAAGACCGCCCCGGAGAACGCCAACACCAACTTGGGACCTCAGTTTTGTTTTGGAAAAACTAACTTTACCTCCTTTTGAGCCAGCCAATTCAGCAGAATTAAAATATGTGTCCTGGAAAACTGCTGTACTTCTGGCAATAACCTCAGCACGAAGAGTCTCAGAGTTACAGGCACTAATGGCAGTGGAGCCTTTCATCATTTTTCACCAAGACAGGGTTTCTTTAAGAGCAAACCCTTCATTTATGCCAAAGGCAGTATCCAGTGTGGCTCTTAACCAATCTATTCACTTGCCAACTTTTTATCCAAATCCCCAGAATAAAGGGGAGGGACTTCTGCATTCATTGGACATACACAGACAGTTACGTTTCTACTTGGACAAAACAAAAGCTTTCAGAAAAACTGAGCGATTGTTTGTAGCATATGCTGCAGGATCACAGGGAAAGGCTATTTCAAAGCAGACCATTTCATAGTGGATAGGACACTGTATCCATTTCTGCTACACACAGCATGGGAAACCTGTACCTAGTAACATTAGGCCACATTCCACCAGGGCAACAGCCACTTCAACTGCCTACCTTAGAGGAGTACCTACCAAAGACATCTTGGAAGCTGCAACTTGGAGTTCAGTGCACACCTTTACCAAGCATTATCACTTGCCTCTTTATTCTAGATCCAAAGCTGGCTTTGCCACTGCAGTGCTGCAGGGCTTCATAGCCACTCCAAATCCTCTATAGAACCAGCCACCCTACCTCAGCTTTGGGATTCAGCCCAAGTGTAATGACTGCAGCAGTGAAACACAATGAACATAGTACAGTTTTGTACCTACCATAAATGTAGATGTTCGATTGTCTTCACTGCTGCAGTCCAGGTTACCCTCCCTCCATCCCCTCTTTCTTAGCTGGGACTTATCTACACTTGTCTACCCTATACTACCTATGTGGTGTATTTGCTGGTAACTGAAAATTTTGGTTTTACTTTTTATGTATGTTTTATTAGCAATATGTATTGCCTACCTATTTGGGGGCACCTGACATCTGGGGCAAGAAAAACTGAAGAAAATGGCGTCTGCTGCATCTTATATACCCCTGGCGCACTGATGTCAGGGAAGAAGTGACAGCAACCGACGCCGGACCAAGACTTTGGAACTCTGGCTGACTGCGGGACCGCCTGACGGCAGGATAACCCAAGTGTAATGACTGCAGCAGTGAAGACACTCTAACATCTACATTTATGGTAGGTACAAAACTGTACTTTTATGACCTGTCGGTGTTGTTGGCTCGGTCATGTGAAAGTCGGTGAAGTGGCGTTTCGGTAATGTGTGGATCCATAGATATATCTATGTGATTATCCATAGTGATTTTTTTTTTTCATTTCTCATGGTTTGTTATAAAAAAATTAAATATAAAAATGTACATTTATGGATCTGAGACTAGTTGCTTTTGGAGATGTAAGAGAAATTTTTTTATGAATGTATACTGTTGCATACATATTGGTCTGATGTTGACGTGTTTTTCAAAGCTTTGTTGTCAGCGAACTGTATTATTATATCAAGAAATACAGTTATGAATGGAAGGATATATGCATGGCTCTCAGATATGCAACAGTCTAGAAGAGTTAGGATTTTTGCTTCAAATTGTTTTTATACCCTAAGAAGACTGCAAAGACTTTTTCTTAAGGTAGATTGCAAATGTTGAAGGTGTGAAGGGGAAGAAAGAGGCAACTGGGTTCCCATTTTTTAGAAGTGTAATGAGTTGGAAGACTAAAAATTTCTTTCAGATTACTATGACAGAAGTACTGGATGTGCAAATTGGTATAACTAAGGAAATTATTTTTAAGCTGTGATAAGGAATTGGAATAGCCTAGACATAGTAAGGCCTTGCTGAGTTTAATTCTGGTGGCTAGCAAAAATGCAGTTACTAGAAAATGTAAGTTAAAGTCTAAACCAACCATACTAGAAGTAGTGAATATAGTAACACAGAAAAGAACTGGTAGTGGGATCTTTAAAAAATCTTAGGACTGGTGAGAACAGTACATGCAAAATAATGTTTTGGAGGAGGAATGAGGTTTAAGGAAAGGCAGTATTTGAATGAGCTATGTATATGTGATGTATTATGTTTGCAACTGAAAATATGTCAAGATGGTTTATTTTCATTTATGTAGATCAGTTATTGCCTATGCCCAAGTGATAATTCAATAAAGATGCGTCATGTGTAACAAATAAGAAATACAGTTATGAATGTACCTATACCTAGTTGCATAAAAAAATTATCATTTAGTAATGATTTTGGTTCTGTTAGCTTTCCGCAAAAAATCATTGCAAAAATGGAAAAATGAAATGCCTGGAGAGCAAATTCTATATTGTGTAAAAATGAAGTAACTGCTATTAATTTAAAATCAAATTATACTGGATGAGATGTTTGTTTTGAACTTGATAAGAATCTATTTTTTTTTTTTATTGATAGTAGTGAATATCAAAAGTAAATTGTTATGGTGCTTAAATTTTTTTAACATTCACTTTAATTACTTTGGTAATCTCTTAATCCCTTTTTGTATGTAGATCTAATGTTTTTAAGTTTCAGTAAAAGCTTTCAAAAATTTACAGTGGGGAATACTGTGACGTTCTTGGCAAGCTGAAGCCAAACATGCAAGAAACCATTGAGAGGAGACCCCCTCCAAACACACACACACACACACACACACACACACACACACACACACACACACACACACACACACACACACACACACACACACACACACACACACACACACACACACACACACACACACACACACACACACACACACACACACACCAGTAGCTGAGCTTCCAGAAACCAAAAACTCATGTCAGATGCTGTAGAGTTAACTGCAACATGTTTAGGCTTAAAATACATCATTCTCAAGACTATTATTTTGGTTCACAGTGGTTTATAAATGCATGCTGTGTGAATACAGGCATACCTTTTTGCAGTCTTGTGAAAAGGTAGCCAGGCATTAGTGAATTCATCCTTTTGGTAGCCCAGAGTTTACAATAATTCTGTTCATGTTTGCATTAGACCTTATTTAAAATGCCTAACAAAAGCTTTTGTCTGAGGCCACTGTTCTCTTAATGCTTTCTGTAGTTAATAGGACACGTCAGAAGTGTTTAAACGTTTTAGTTTCCCTTTTTAGAAGAAAAATATCTATCTAAAATAGGTGGATGGAATTCAAAGCATTTTTGGTTTCTGTTTTGCAAGCATGTTTTGCTATTGTACTGTACTAATCTAGAATCCAAAGGTAGCATAAAATATTGAAAAGTGACTCCCTTTCCATGCTTTCCTAATGGCAGTTATGAATGCATAGATGAATACAGAGTTTTGTTTGGAGTGCCAGGGAAGCATACTATACATCATCCATATCTAAATGGTTTTGTAGTAAATCTTCTAAAGATTTACTGTATTTGTTTTCAGTCTTAAAACTCTGTTTACAGTTTTGTGTCTTCATCACCCCTTTAAGGAATTGAGGATTTGTCTTCTAATACCTTTTTGTAGCATTGCTCACCGTGAGTGTCTTGCATGTGAATCTGTAGATACAATGTTTTATTATCTGTCTGGTATCAACCTCTGGGTTATTGGATCCGAAGCTGGCCTTGTACATTCTTTCAGACTTAGCTCTGCCTCCTCTATCCATAACCCCTTACTGTAGCACTCCTTCCCCGATCTCATTTGCTTACAGTGTAATTGGATCGAGCTCTGCCTTGATGTAGCCTTTGGATATAACTAGTGTTACTTTTTTCCTCTGCCCTGTTTTTTTATATATGTATCTGTATTTATAAATCTAAGATAGTAGTGTTACTTTTATTAGTATTAGGGATAGGTTTAGCATTATTTTTCTAGTGTAAGGTTCTTTGATGTCTGGTGTGTATTGACATTCCCACCTTTGGTTCCTTTACTTTTCAGGTTCAGCAGTTAATGTTGTCTGAACCATTTTCTTGTGTGAAATTTTCTTGAATTATAGGTAGTTATTGTGATGCTGTGTTACTCTGTTAGGTAGAGTTAGTTAGGTAGTCTTTATTTTGCACGTGTGTGTAAGTGTTTTTACTGTTGTTTATTGCTGTTATTTTGAATTACTGTGTTTTGTGATACCGCTAGCATGGACAGCTTTTAAGGCTTCTAGGCTCTAAGAGTGCATATCTTGTGGGCATAAACTGCAGCGGCATGATGCCAAAGACAAATGTGTTCACTGTTTGGGTACTACTACTACTTGGATACAGATTATGAGGTGTGCGTTATTAGCGAGAGACTCGCAAAGTTTGTTGTCAAGGGTCTCCTCAATTCTGTGTCTTCCTCTGTCTCTTCTCCTTACCCAACTAAGAAATCTGATAAGTGGGAGAAGGAGCACTCCAAAGAAGGATTCCAAGACCTATAAAAAAGGAGTGGGAGGGTCGCAAATGACCCTTTTTGTCTTCAAAGGAGTTGCTGGAATTGAAGATTCACTGAGCTTCAGCCCCGTCTAGCTGTGATCCCTTCAGGTCTCTCAGTAACAACTCAGCTCAGATCTCGATGCTTATTTTGGAGTCTTCTAATTAGCATTCCCAACCCTTTCTTTGCTAAGGACCTGACAACTTCTTTGGGCAAACTACATTCCCCTTTTTTGCCCCATAAATCCTGCTGAGTTTTCTCTGTGGCCATCCCCTTCCCCCTTCTCAGTTCTGATCTTCCCATTCTTGGCATTTTATCATAGGTTCATAAGCAAGTGCTAGGCTAACAGCTCTTGCAGGCCATTTTAAGCTTTGCCAATTTCCCTTTCAGAGGTGATAATCAAACCTTGTGACTGTGAGATAAACACCTTAACCATTATACCAGCCCCATTTTCTCCATATGCCTATGCTTGTTTAAAGATATTACTTACTCCTTACTTGACTATAGGCAATGGATAAGGCATAAAGAGGTAAGGGCTGATATTAATAACCTGTGACTGAAATGAGAAAAAGCACAAAATAAAACAAGAAAGTGAAACTTAAGCCACTAACTCAGCACTTAGAGAAGCCCATAAAGCAAAGAATATGGCTAATAACACTATGTCAGTTAGGTGCCTCAAAAAAGGTTTTGCCACTTTAGGTGCTGACACCATCCTTGATGTTCTCAACTCTGGTTTTGTTGGAGCCAAACTGTGGGAACCAATGCCCTTGGGTTGGAAATGACTTTCCGGATCTCAGAGTCATCCTTTTTCTTCAGTGCTTCAGCTCTTGACAGATCAGCCCTGGTCTTAGCATCTGTCCTGATTAAGTCGGGCCAGACACTAGTGTCTCCATGATGTCAGAGGCCCAGTCTTGAAGGGAACGGGTGTCCCAAATCATCCCACAATGATGCCTCTTTTGGCAGTTTGATGGAATTGAGACATTATGGAGGTTGGGTCACCGAAGCTCCTTTCCCAGAGGAGTCTCTGTTCCTGGTGGCCTTCTGCGCAGGCTCATCCATGTCTTGAGTTGTCCCACCTCCGGACACTTTTATAGAGCCGGTATCTTGGAGAGCTTGAAGAGAACTCTAGGTGGTGGAATCAGTCCCCAAGAAACTTGACATTATTGGGATTCTCCTAAGGAAAGACCCCACTGGAGTAAGGGCCCATCTGTGGGTGACATTGATATTGTTGCAGGCACTAAAAAGGACATCTCCAAGGAGAGTCTCTTGGTCCGTCTACCAACAGGGAGTCTAGCCACTGGACCGTTTGGGAAAGCACGCCTGTGCTTCAGCCATCTTTGCCGTACTTGCACTGAATTACCTTGCCCATTTGAAGAAACAGAAACTTCAATGAGACCTTGTAGCTGAAATGTCAAGACTCAGCAGCCTCCCGAGGAGCAGAAGACACTGGAAGCTCAACTGTCTGCTATGCAGTCCATATGTAGCATCTCCATGCCCTTGTGAAATTTTGCAGACTGTTCTTTTGTTAATGCATCTTTGATGGTTCCTCCTTTTTGGCTCAAAGGTCAAGGACACACTTAATACCGTATTTCCCACAAAATAAGACCGGGTCTTATACTCTTTCCCCCGCCGAAATACGCATTAGTGTTTATTATCAGGGGATGCCTTATTTACTCTCCCCATACAACAATCTACATTTATTTGGTACTTTTCTGTTATTGGACAACCGTTCTAAGTAACTCATTAACAGTTGTGTGAGAATTCTACATAAACAGTGTAACAAATATTTTGACTTCGGAATATTTACACCTTGGCTTTCACAGTACAATATTTCATGCTTAACAGAAAATGCAGAAAAATCTCAATACATGTGTATTGGAGGAGAGGAATAAAACTGAAAGCAGAAGCAATCCATTCTGTTGCCCTGATAATGGAAAGGTTATTCAAATACAGTCATGTCATCTTTTTCTGAAACATTGTCATTAAGTCTCCAATTCCGGCCTGAATTTCTTGCGACTCCATTTCCTGTAGAACCATTGGCCCCCATCTGTCATGCCTAGCAATAGAGCTCTCCTTAAATGAGCACTGCTTGTCCAAGTAGCTTGCTCGTAGTGCATTGGCAACACAGCTGTCAGTGATTTTATCCCATGAATTTTTCACCCAAGTCACAACCTCTTGCAGGCTAGGCTTCACAAAGTTTCCATGCTGATGTCTCTCCATTCTGTTTTCAGTGTAGTCATTGAGTTCCATGGGCAAATGGTGCTGAATGGCTTGTTTATTGCAATGTCAAGAGTCTGGAGATAGGTAGTCATTCCTGCGGGAATCATTATTTGATCTATTCTTCTCCGTGTAAGGAATTTCTTCATGTCTTTAGCGCAGTGAGTGCTGGCTGAATCCCAGACTAGCAGACCTCTTTCGCCACCTCGCAAAGCATCTGTCCGCATTACATTGACCCACTTCCTTATATCTGCTTGTGTGCACCATGCTTGGTTTCAATAATGTAAATGCCTGAAACTCATTCAATCTTATCTTTCTTGCCCTTATTAATGATTAGAGGTGGGGTTTTCTCCATCTAGACGAATTGCCAAAATACAGATACACGTGCACTTTCGTAACCAGTGGAGGGAAAGTAGATTGACGAGGCACCCCTCTGATCAATTGTTGTTTGAGATCCTCTGCCCATAAACACTACAGTTTCATCCATAGCAATCATGTTGGAGAGTTGGCATTAAGAAAAGTCGATGCCATCAACAAAGGACTTGAATGCAAGTGCACGTTTAATAACTTCAGTATCTTCCAGCTTAAACAGTTTTGTTGATCTTAGAGACCGTTCATATCGCTGAAGAAAGCCATCCAGCCAATGTTATGATGTTTGGAATTCTTCTGGGGATATTTCTAACTGTGGTGCCATTGCAAGGGCAAATGCTTGAATATCAGCCCTGCGCACAACCAAAGCCTTTGCTCTCCTGTTAGAAATCCATTCACAGATGATGTCTTCCAGCTCAGGAAATAATGGTTGCAGACTTGATCCACACTTGCACTTCTTAGCCTTTCCCTCGTTGGACTGTTGACTGAGGTAATCGTATGCTGCACGCCATTTTCGGACCATTCAGAGATCTAACTTCTCTTTGCAGAAAGCCATCATTTTCTTTCCCTGGGAGTCCTCCATGATTCCTTTCTTGTACTCCATGGAATAGCTCTTTCTTTTTGCACTCATCTTGTCTGGGGTGGGTTAATTGAAGACTTACGAGACCGGAGTGGAACACAAAATGGCGACTGTTAAGAAGACATTACCACAGCTGTTCGTTGTCAAGTGCGCACCTTTACGTGCGTTGTCTGTACTTTGACCAATCAAAGTACACCTGCCAGTGTTTATGGGCCAAGAATCTCAACCGTCAAGTGTGAGTGATGATTAGGATTACAGTAAGAATCGTGGATGACTCCCAGGGAGAAAATCTTACGACTTTCTGCAAAGGGAAGAAGTTGGGTGTCCGAATGGTCCAAAAATGGCGAGCAGAGTACGATAACCTCAGTCAACGGGTGTCAATATTATTTTAGAATTCAACACGTCCATAGTGTGTTGTTGACGATCATAACTGGGGCTTATTTTTGGGGGTAGAGCTTATATCATGACCACCCTGGAAAACCATGCTAGGCCTTATTCTCTGGTTAGGTCTTATTTACGAAGAAATATGGTAGGTGCAAACAGGATGAAAAGACACTGCCTGCCATTGGAGTTTGATTCTCATTCCCTCAAAAGTCATTCACCAGGAACCAGAAGGGTGGAAATCATCTGTTTTTCACAAAGCACAACAGCCTTTCTAGGATGCTCCCAGTTAAGATTCCCTCCTGTGGTTTGGGGGGGGGTGTAACCATAATGTATACTGTCCACAAGGCAGGGGCAGTCCATAGATCCAGAGCTTCCATGGTGCTTTCTCTGTGAGGTCCTTCTCAGCACCTCTTAAGTGTTGGTGAATGCTGCTTTCTGGAGGGCATTTGGGGGTCACTTGGCTGTCCACCCAAAAGCTTGGAAGGCCGTCACTTCAAAGGTATGGCTGTTGAGAATTGTGTTCAGAGTTCATACCATTCCCTTTTGTTCACCCCCCCAAAAAATCACAAAATCCCATCTGGACATTCCACCTCATTAAAGAAGGGATGCAGCAATGGAGATTCAAAAATCGCAGGTTAACTGACTTATCCAACAGGTCCCATCAGACCAGCGAGAATCTGGGGGTATTCCTTGATTATTTTTGTTTTCCAAGAAAAACAACAACCTCAGTCCCATTCTGGATCTCAGCAAATTGAGCCTTTTTGTCAAATTGTCCAAATTCCAGATGGCTACAATGCAGTCCATTCTACCTCATCTGAGGAAGGATGACTAAATGTGCTTGGTCAGATGATCTCAAGAATGCCTACCATCACATCAAGATAGAGAGGCACCAGAGAAGAATTATGCACTTCCATCTGGTGGTCAGTCATTATCAGTTTTGAGTTATGCCCAGTGGTCTCATCACAGCTCCCTTGGTGTTCACCAAATGGATGGCAGTAGTGGCAACCTGGTTCAGCCTGTAGGGTTTCCATCCCTTACCTAGATGATTGGCTCCTGACTGCTCCCACAAAGGCATCCCTCATCAGTGCCCAAGGTTCCTTATTCCAGCTGTGTGTGCTCTTGGGCATAACAGTGAATCATGGAAAATGCCGTCTGGAAACTGTTCATGTGCAAGAATTTATCGGTTGCCATTTGGATATGCTCAGTCAGACAGCCAAGCAACCATTATCAAGGCTGAATTCACTTTGTCTACCGGCGTTTCACATTCTGCAGGTTCCCAGACCCTCTGTCACTTCAGCACTTCATCTCCTTGTGCACGTGGCAGCTGCTATTTGTCTTGTGCCTCTTTCCAGATTCCACGTAAGAGTTTTACAGTGGACTCTTGCAGTTTAGTGGATGTATCTGACTCACCCTGTTGACTTTTTCCATTGCTTCAGACAGGCATTTGTCAGTGCTACATTCATTGATGTTTGGAGTTCCCATTGATGTGGCAGGGCGACCCTTTGTTCTTCCATATCACCTAGCCATTGTAACTACAGACGTTTCTGTTCTGAAGTGCATTTCAAGAAAAAGACCATCCTGGGTACCTGGTCAAAGAATGAGGCCCATCTTCACATCATTGTCTTGTAAATGAGAGTGATCCTTCTGGCATTGCAGGCATTTCAGGACTTCTTTCCCAGGTGTGTGATAGACATGCAAACTAACATGTCAGTGGTGTAGCATCTGAATAAACAAGGGGGAATTCAGTCCTATCCCCTGTGTTGAGAGGCCATGAGGGTTTATCGGTGATGTCCCCTCAGTGGTTTCAAATCATCATGCATAATCTGGTGACATCCAACACCACTTGTGTAGGAGCAATATTCTGCCCGTGAGTGGTCCCTGAATGCCAAGGTAGCAGAGCAGATTTTCAGCCACAGGTGCATCTGCCTACTGTGATCTTTTTGCTTCCCTGTCTAACACGAAGTGCAGCAGTTTTATGCCATGATTTGCATTGGTGCTGTCTCATCTCACTCAGTATGCAGCTCAGTCCTCTTGGCCAGTTAAGCCTGTGAATGAAGTTATTTTCACTACTGTTTTCTTGTCCGTATTTAAGTGCACTAAATCTTCATTGTTCATATTATCCCACATACTAATTAACTTTATGCATTTCTGTAAGTTACTTGTCACTGTTTGGCATTCAGACAACTGAAGTTGTTTTCCAAACCTACCAGACTGGAAACAAGGAATCTTGTATCTTTAGGTAGACCTTTCATTCATCTGTTAAGACGAGCTTTACCTCCGATGCTGGTGAACCTTTACCATAGTGTTTTATAGAGGTGGTCATTCCTGAACTGTGCATCTACTCTGAAGGCTTTATTTTCTTAGTAGTCATAAATTAGCTGATAGTCAACGTCATGCTTTAAAGCAATGCAGCTACCATTGTTTTGGTGATGTCAGTGGAAGATTGTGTAAGCAGCAGTTTCACAAAGCTTCCCAAGTTGTTTGCACTTGACTTAGTAGTTGGGCAGTTTGTAGTTCCTTGAAAATGCTATGCGAGAGAGCGAGCGGGAGAAGGTAACATCCTCTTGAGGAAAAGTGGCTGCTCAGTGCCGAATGCTACCACTTGTATATCCAATGGTTGCTCTATTTTAAGAGTATACAATAATCTGTGTTTTTGGTTTGACCAGGGAGTCTGGATGGGGACAGCATGTAGTCAGTTGGGAAGGAGGGTGTTTGTACTAGCACTAGGGAGTTGTTACCCCCCCCCCCCCCAGAAAATATGTGTGCTTGCAAAATTAATTTGAACACGTTTCAATTAATTTTGTAACTGAAGGTACAGTGTAAGATTATTTGGGTGTGGCAGGTGTTGGCTGTTATCTGACACAGCAGAGGATATTTACTGCACTTCCTTAAGGCCATTCTCCCTTCCCATAATATTTGACTTACAGTGATGTGGGTTGAGAGACTATACACCTGCTTCAAAGATATTTATTGCTTGAGGTGAAGATTTATGAGCTTGTTCATCATGCATTTTTGGTAGGTAGTGGTGAGGATATTGCATTTTGCAATTATATAGATGCAGAATAGTTTTGTCCTCGGAAAAATATATTTTGTACTGTAGCCGTTAGGTAAATTTAGAGTTAATTATCTTGTACAGCACTTACAGTAGCTGGGAAATGTGCAAAATTTATCTTTGTGTTTAAGAAAATTTCAGTGTCACAGATGACTGAGTAGTGCAAAACAAATTAAATTTTGTGTGCTAGTATGACCAAAGATGGCATGACTGCCATCTCGAGTGCAGTTAAGGTTTAAGTCTACTGAAACTGGAGACAGCCCACTTGAGGCAGTTAGTGCAGAGCATGCAGCCATCTAACTCTCTTTCCATTCCAGATTATTTCAATATCCATCCTGAACTGAAAAGACTGGAGCTGGAAATTGAGACAAAATGACTCTAAACAGCTTAGAGAATGAAGCAGCTAGACTTGCAAAGGGAGTAAGAGCAGAGTGTGGCAGAACCAGAAAAAAGAGAGACGAAGCACCAGTATGAGAGAGAGATGACACTTCACTGGAGTTAAATGAGTAGTGACATGGAAGCCAAACTATAGTGTTGTCTGCAGTACTATTTGTTTCCTCCGTGTAAAGTGGTGCTTGACTTCTGATACATTTATTCGGCTATTCAGAACTATGTGTAATGGACAGCAAATTATGCAGGGGCATTGTGTGAGGTTTTTATCTCTTCTGCTGAAAGATAAGGCACTACATTAAGTAAAATGGCTATAGACTTGCATACCTATTTCAGCACTTTGTATTTGAATGTTTTAAAATTGCTCCTGAAGCTTCTAGGAAAAACTTTATAGAGAACTCCATATGGAGAAGAAGTGAAGATATCAATATTAGTGATTTCATTGCAGGCTCATTTACAGAGATCTCTGCAACAATTTTCAAGTGTTTCAACTGCATCCAGGGCCATTCCAGTTAAGATAAGAATGTTTTCTTGATTTATCTCATTGATACTTGCTTTATATGGTGATCATTACTGTTTTTGAGCCTTTTTTAATTTTTATTTTATTTTGTGGCAAAATTGGTCAGTTCTCTGTTGGCTTTTCTAGTTCTGTTTGCTTCCTAATCGCCTTGCAGAAGAACACATTAGCTGGGGACTTAATTATTTGGTAGCCCTTTGTTGTTAAATCAGCACCTGAGAACTACTTTTGCTGTGCTTTTGCATTAAGAAATTCGAGGATCATCTATTTTGTGGCAGAAAGCTTTTACTTGGTCACTTTGAGCTGGGAACCTCAAAGTGTGGGTGTTTATTGACTAAAGGACATAGGAGTCAACTTTCAAGCTTTTTATTCTCTACTGTAAATCAGGCAAGTTTGAGCTGAGCTGCTCAAACACCTAGACAGTAAAATCTTCCTACCCACTGACGATAAGGTCAGAATTCTGTTAACCAGTGTGGCATTGTGCGGAATCGAGCTTAGAACAGGTAACTTGCTTATCGAATAGCACTACCATATTCTAGCACTATATAACATCTTGCCCTTAACCTAAAACTACCCTAGGAGACCCCTGTTAAAACCCAATCCTTAATCCTAAACAGCTAACCCTGTTCCAGGTCCATACAATATGGATATGCAATTTCCTAATGGCTTTGTGGCCAGTTTGGCAGATATGGGCATCTTAAGGCAATGTAGCAATTGTCCCATGTTCTTAGACAACCACTTACTCATTAAAGAAAATAACACTGTATGCGAAAGATGTAAATACACAACTTCTTTAAAGTCAAAAATCTTGCACATTCCTGAGGTTGTCAGGAAAGCACACACTGCGTCCCTCACACACTCTGCTTACCAAACAGATTGTCTTATGTTGAGGCGCTTAAAAAATACCTTCCCAAATGTCAAAGACCTCCAAAGCAGTCTATTTGCCACACTGCTCCTTGGCAATCACTTAAACAGAGCAAATGTCTCACATATGCCGTCATCCAATGACCCCCCCCCCCCAAGAGCAAAGCCCGTAATGCAAGCATATACTTTACCTAATACTCTTGTCATTGAGGACTCCATTGTGCATCACACAGATGCCCCACTCACCAAGTTGAATAAGGAGAAGATAACAGTTAATTGCCTATCTGGAACTAGGATCAGCAATATCATGCATGCCCTCCAGTCACTGCACCCTAAGTACCAATATAATTCTATCACAGTCCACGTAGATGTAAATGAACTGAAATGTATCTCAGTATACCATATGAAAAGAGACACAATGGATCCCTTAGAGTATGTGTCACAGATAGGTATGAGCCTTGCACTGAGCAGCATTCTACCTGCACCAGGGATGATGCCACGGTATGAACATGAAATTATTGAGTTTAGTAGTTGACTTAGTTTCTGGTGTTACTCCAGGGGAATCCATTATCTGCCAGCATGGGAGGATATGGGCAAAAGGCCACATTGCTTTGCCAAGGATTGGCTGCACCTGCCCCCGACAGGCTTTTGGATATTGGCTAAAATTGTAGTCATCCCTTAGAGCCTTTTTTAGGCAATGCCAAAAAGGCAAAACTACCAACATAGTGGAAAAGTCTAAAGTCAACCTTAAGGAGATTAAACAAAAAATCTCCACACCCTTCCAGACATACTCCCTGTGGAGAAAGCAGATATCTGTGCAGTGGCCAAGACTTTGTTTAAAACCGTAGAAGGTACTCCCAACAGTGCAAGGCTACAGCGACTTCCACACATTTAGACCAACAACAGCACAGACTGAGGCCAAAGGTGGAGATGTTTCGATCTATGTTAGTAGCAAATATACCTCCATGTTGATTAAACAGGATGTTACCATGGAGCTCGTCCATGTGCAAGTCACTATAGATAAGGTCCTTCGCCATCACATGACTGACTACAGGTCACCATCTATGTCTCAAGGGTCTTATGACTCTTACCTAAACCTACTCGAGGTGGTGTTCGCCATCCAACCACCCTATTCATGGGTGACTGTAACTACCCTGTTATAGACTGGGAAATGTACACTGCCCCAAACTCACAGGCACAACACTTCCTGGACTTTATTAACACAAATACCCTGGAACAGATAGTGCATGCTCCATCCAAGGGATCAAGCATACTAAATATGGTAGTCACCAACATTGCATAGTGCTGCAACCTGTTTCACGTCCTTACTAGTGAGGCCAGATCACAAAGTTGTCTCCTTCTGAAGTAAAAATCAACCCAGAAAACCCAGCTAAACCACTAACAGGAAGTATTCTAAGGCAAACTACATTCTATTAAGTGACAGTTTGTCAGAATTCAAGGCTCCCCCTAACCCCAAGATCACATCTACCTATGCAGAATTTTGAGTCTCTACAAACTTGTGAATGGATGCATAGAGGCTGCCATACCTACCAGAAATTAACCCAAAGGAAACACTAATAAACAAACCCCACTAGTGGGATCTTCACCTAAACAGGGTATATGATAGAAGAAACTTGTGGCCAAAATCAGGAAGAGCAATTCCCTTAAAGGCAAGCGCTTTTTTTTATACAACTAAATAAGAAACTGAGATATCTAATTAAGTTCAACAAGGCCAACTGTGAGGTCAGGATAACCTCATAGGCTAAGGACAATCACAGGGCATTTTTCTTCAGGTATGTTCTGAACCTTATCGGCAACAAACAGCAGTGTGCTGAACAGGTGGCGATTGATACTACCTTCACCGATCAGGGTGATAAATTTAATTCAGACTTCACCCCCCACATTCCCCCAGCTCTGCCAAGTGAAATCCCCTCCAGTATACTTCTCATAACTGTTAGCAAGAACTAGGTGCTGGTGGCACTTGCTAAAGTCAAAAACACTGCCTCTATGGTTTTGAGTTATGAGGATCAGTGGCAAGAACTTTGTAACATATCTTACAGTGTATTTATACCCCAGGCTTTGTGTTTTCAACAAAATTCACTGGAGTTTAGGAAGATGAGAGTAGTATGACAAGCAGGAGATGTGAAGTAAGATGTGCTAAAGCTGGACTAAATTAAATTAAGAAAAATGTGAAACATTCTGTAAAAGTGAAATAAGTTGAATTGTACTCACATTAGTAAATGTGTAACATCTAAAAGGCACGTTGGTACAGTGAGTAGCACTGACACTGCAGCACGTTCTTTCAGCAAGGGTGCCTTCTGTACTGCATGGTGGCAGCTGCTCATATGCTGTTTCGTAGAGTTGTATGCAACTTGTCAGATGCATGACATTTTTAAAAGAAGTGTGTGAAATTATATACAAGTACTGTGGAAATGTGTTGCTGTTTGGGAGTGTAACTAGCACTGCTGGGTTCCATCTACAGTGCTTGAATCCTAATGCTTCTGAAGATGTTATTCCAGGTAAAATGAGCGTGGTTTATTTGGGACTTCACTCAAAATGTAACTGAAAACAGTAAAGTGTTTTCTGAAGCCAACAGAAATTCCTACATGGCACTTTAAGCTAAAATTAGTTAGAGTTTAGACAAGTTGATATGGTTTACTCTGTCGTCTGTCTTTCAGGGTATTTATTTTCATGTTTTGTGTAGTAGTATTCCTGTTTGTATATTTACTTCTGAAATGTAATGCTTTATTTTATTTATTTGAAGTAAACATGCTTATGGCTGGGAATTTATTTGTTTATGAGCTTAAAGATCATGTTTAATGTGAAACCAAGTTTTGTTTTTACGTAAAAAGTGCATGTGAACACTTTTTTGTGTATACATAAACGTGGGTTTTGCTGCACTAATTCAAAAGTTTAAATAAAAAGCTTCAAAACATGTAAGTCTAAATTACTCCTACCGTATTTATGTATTTAATATTAACACACAGGCAGGAGGTATTTATGTCACTCTGGGGTCCTGATCGAATTATATTGTATTAGCATGAGTAAATATTTATGAAGCAATTATCTAATTGCTAATCTGTTAAATTTGTAAGTTAACAAACTACTTTAAATTATGTATTTTTAAAAAATACAATTTGGTTTTGCCATATTAAACATGATCATTAATGGTATGTGTATTTAAATGTGGTGCAAAATGTGACTGTTCAGTTGGCTTTTTTATTTTTTTATTTGTCTTTAAAACAATAGATAAATTATAAACCAATTATTTGCATAGGTCCATGTCTGATCAATACATCAAAGTTATACATATCAACAACAATTAATATTTTTCAAGCTAGTCTTTAAACCAGGATTTATATGAATGTGTAATATTAGAAGTTCTTATCTTTATAGTATGCAATTCACTGCTACAGTTTTGCCATACTAATAAATTCAATGATAGAGGAGATAACTTTACTTTTCCAATTTTTAGTAATTATTTATCTGGCTTTAGCAAGAGTAGACCAAATAACAGGCACTTGGGTTTTTTTGAATTATCTCAGGAACTGGAGCGTTAAATAAAACTAAAGATTTTGAAATATTACATCTAACTGACCATAGAGCTTGAATGACGTAATTAATTTCTTTCCGAAAAGGGGGGGAGGTGACTTCACATTCATTTGCACCTAATCGGCTATTATTTCAAAACCACAGCTTCAACATTTTATTCTGTTTGATTTATACATCATTGTAATTTTGTTAGGAGTAACAAAAGCTCTGTGTAAGAATTTCCAAGTGAAATTTTTCAATATAATGAAGATGTGGTTTATCTGTAAATTTTAATATTATTTTCTTGTATTCTTCAGATAAGTCTTTATTAATTTTTGAGGAATTGTGTAAATATGTGAAGTCTAACTTAAGAATTTTATACATTTGAGACAAATATGATTTATTTTTCATTGCATTATTATTGATATTTATTAATAATTCCAATAATCTGGGGGAACCATTTCTTACCTAGATTAAATATATTCTTTATCTCTCTTTAAAAATGTTGTGTTTGTTTTTACTTGTGTATGAAAATAATATAACAATAAAGATTTATTATGGAAAAATATATATATATCTTCTTTATCTCTGTGTTCACAAAGTCCCTAAATAATTGTAAAAATTTAAACCAATTTTCAGAATCTTGATTGTGTTTGGACCTTAAATTTTCAACAGTGTTTATCAGTACTACTTAAGAATTGATGCCATTAAATTAAGTTACTTTGTTGTTTGAATACTAACATTTTGTTGAAGTTGTAAGTTTCTAAACAGTCATTTGTATGTGTAATTGGAAACATTAAATCTTTAATACAATGCTTAGAATATGTGAACTTTTGGAAACAGGAAATTGTGTTATTTAAATAGGGAATTTGAGAAGATGTTGTAATTCCATTTGCACAAAACTTTTTTAATAAACAGATAAAACTATAAGGGACTATTTGTTTGACTGGTTGTGATATATGTATTATTTACTAATAATATTTCTTGATGTATTTGTTTCCATTTTGAATCGTAAGATGAATTTATCCACAGTGCTATAACTTTTACAATTTAGTCACATACAATTGAATATCAGGGAATTCAATTCCACCATTATCACAACCTTTTCTATGCCAGTCAGTGTAAACTGTTGGTGTTTTAGAATACCAAACAATTTAAGTAGAATATTATTTATCTTCTTCATCATTTGTTTTGGTGGAGATAGTACTAAAGATTGTAAGACAAACACTATTTTAGGGAGAATTACCACCTTAATAATCATTAATTGCTTTTCCATGGTAAAGAAGAATTTGTTCCAGTTTGGAGTTGGCCTTTTTAACGGTAAACTATAATTTGTGTTCTTGGTCTGACATTGAATTATGCTGTCATATACCGTACATTAGGGGCAAATGTGTTGATACTGGAAAGTTATCATTTACATCCCTTCTGGAAAATATTGGGATGTGTGTTTGCGTGTGTATGTGCATTCATGCAAAATTAATATTGGACAGTTTCAATTGCTTTTGGTACGATTGCATGGGAAGGCAGTGGATTTTAGTCTAAGGTAAGTGAAATTTTGTTGGTATTTTTCAAAGTTCTAGTCATATCTCTTAAACCCTGCTTTACTAGCCAACCTTTATTCTGTCATCCCACCGTAGCGCCTTCACTGACTAGCTTCCTCATGCATCTCTAAATCCCCAGTGTATTTATATCTTTGTGTACCCACTGCAACCTAATGAACGATGTACAGACGTGTAACTGTCTCAGTGTTTTGTCTTTTGTAAAAATAAATAAATAAATAATGAGTCCTTTCTCTCCTATTATATACGGTTGTAAATATTTCATTGTTTAAACCCAAAAAAAATCCTTTCTCTCAAGACTCACTTTAATTTCATTGTTTCT
Organism: Protopterus annectens; assembly: GCF_019279795.1. Lineage (NCBI taxonomy): Eukaryota > Metazoa > Chordata > Ceratodontiformes > Protopteridae > Protopterus > Protopterus annectens. Next base: position 312,197,569 of record NC_056731.1, read on the forward strand.
GTGACGTTCTGTTATAATGTTGCATTGTTTTTATTGTACGTTATTGTAGTACTCTCTCCTGGGCTGAGACTGAAATCAGCCTTTCGTGATCAGTGCTTATCCCACTCAACAAAGTCAAATACATTTTATTTCTGCTGCTGTATTCTGGACTCATTTCCCTGGGACTCCCCTGAAAATTGACTTTCTAGCTAGGCATTCTTAGTTAACAAATCTAAATAAATAAGTAAATCCTGGGAAAACTGGTTATGACTGTGACCTGCAGTATAATATTTGGATGTGGCAAGTTTTTGTTTTTACCCAAAGTGACAGTAGGCATTTACTGTATGCTGTGAAGTTCCAGTTGAACCTGAAATATTTATTGGTTTGCAGCTGTGTGGATGGAGAAATCAGTTTGGTGTCATTGTGCTGAGTAATGTGCTTATTCATGGTATTCACAAAGGGATGCTTCAGACCTGAGTTTTCCATTTCAGAGTCAGACTCTGACTGTTTAGTGTAGGTGTAATGTGTTAACCATGAAATGTAGCACTTGATTAGAGTGGATGTACTGAGAACAGGACCCTATTCAGCCTCTGGTAAATCTAAAGGAAAGCCAGTAGAGCAGAATTAATTCATAAATTTGGGTCTGAGTACTTTGAATAGGACTTGTCATATTTTTTTTGTAATACTGAATAAAAATCACTGACTGGCGGTGTAGTCAGGAATTACATCACCAGTACATTATGTGTATAAGTGTGAATGTCTGTGGGCTAAGAACTTTTCTCAGGGGCTATCTTTGTGTTGCAGAACAGCAGACTGCTTTTTAAAACAATACACAAAATAACTGGTACGATTGCTTGGAAATCGAAAATTATAGAAGAACAGTGCCACTTCAGAAGACGTTATTAAACAAGAAGAGCTAATTTTAGTAAGCTAGCCTATTTGGTAGGGTGTCGTGCAGAGGTTTGATGGATGAAATAAAAATTAAACTACACATTTATATATATATTTTAATCAATGGAGTATGGGGAGAAACAGCCACACACCCTGGGTGCATAGCTTCAGGAGGGCCCCATAGCCAGCCAGCAGAACATCATGCATTTTTAGAACAATATTTCAGATAAATGGTAAGTAGGGTAGCACAATGATCATGTGTGTTGAGTACTGGAAGTAGCACAGCACGAGTACAGGAATTACACCAACAAGTGCAAGATGGCTTGATGGATGCATGCAGTGTGTGAACTCGGTGCTGGAACTCCCTGTGTAAGTGCTGGCTGGAATGTAGTAATAATCTGTAATGACGGCGTGAAGTCCCTCTTTCTGTAATGGCAGTGTAAATTGCCAACTACAGCTCACTGCTGGAAAGTTTAGTTTAGATGTTTTATGCAACCAGGAGCAGACTGTCAAATAATGGGATATTGATACAGCTGGCAGGGGGGCCTGGTTCTTTACTTTGTGTAAGGCTCCATTTGACCACTGTCCAGCTTTGTTGATTGTGTAGCTGTATGCTGCAACAGTACGGCATTATCAGCCATTCATGTAGCTTAGACTTCTACTGAGTGATGCCAGAGGATAGCTAACTGCTCTTGAGTAAATGGCCTATGTTGCATTAAAAATTGGTGTGCTGATGATACTGCCTTAGCATTTCCTGAACTAGACCAGCTATACAATAGGGAATGGTGGGGAAAAAAACACCCACAGATTCACAGTTAATTGCTAAGCATGTAGTCTTGGAGACCATTAAGAAGCCTAACCCAAATTCCAAATTGCACTAAAGCACCGTCTGGTTAAGTAAATTAATGCCACACAGTAGGAAAGGGAAGGTGGAAAGATTAGAATTCTGAACCCCTGGCACCAAAATCTGCTCATAAATTAGTCAGAGCATCAGTCCTGTGCATTATATGCCAGACAGAGTGACAGCTTTTAACTAAATGCAGAATTCCTTTACTGTCTGATCGTGTAGTGAAGACTATATCACAGTAACTTGCAAAATCGACTATATAATAGATGCTGAATATCAGACTGCTCTGATCACTCCAGTTAATGTAGACTATATAACTTGAGAAATGATAGCCACGTGATATTTTCTTAAGGCTGTAAGGAAAGTACTGCAAAAATATATTATTAAAATGCTATATGGTTAGACTATATTAAACAATCCAGGCCTATTAATTAACGAATTCATTGTTTAGTGCAATGAGTAACGCAAAGCAATTAAAGACAATTTAGATGTTGCAGCAGCTTTTGTTCAGCAGCCCACTAGTTAGTCAAAAATCAGAAACATTGCCACATGCAACTTACTGTTTTATTTTTATTTTTTGTTTGGGGGGGGGGGGGTCTTACATGCTTGCAGCACACCTATATCACATTTTTGACCTCGCTAGGCCTTCCCTGTCATCGCGAATAGCTATCTCTTCTGCATTGTCAGATGAAGCACTGAAATACAAATATGTTTGCCAGGAGTAACATCTGCATTAGTAATTAAGAACTAAATTATATGCACTTTATTGGTAAGCTTGGATGAAATCCATGAAATTGTGTAAAGATCATACACATCACACCATTCACCATAAGTAGAAGCCATGTGTACAACACTTTACATAGAAAAGCATTTATGATGAGAGCATAAGAAATATTAACCACCTGATAAGGTGTTAATTCAGTGTGCACAGTCTCCACAGAAATGTAATTTAGTTCTTCATAACAATAAGGGGTGTAGGCAGTCAGCAAACTAGCTATTAACTGTTGGTTGGGGTGGGACTGTCTGTGGATGAAAGTACTTTATGCTGTTATCATTTTTAAGCTGTTTTTAATCTGGCTTTGCAGGTTTAGTGTGGATGTATGTATGAATTAAATTGGAATACTTTACTGTGGTTACTATGTGTGAGAAATGCATTTGCAACGTCTTTCATTTGGTCAATATTATTTTTGTGTTAGTTTAGTTATTATTAACTTTTTGGCTGAGACAAGTGAGAAGGATGCAGTCACCAATGTAGCTATAATTGCTGGGTTTGGGAGATCTCTATGGTTTTCCTTTGCAGGACAAGTGTGTACATTTGTGGAAAGCAAATTGGAATACTTTACTGTCCATTTTTATCAGTCAGACGTAATGCACAGTCAGTAAAGTGGCTGTAATTGATGAGTAGGTATATTGGAGAATTATAATGACAGTAGTTTGAGTGGCTTTTTATGGTTGAAATGTTCTGAAATGGGCACTTTTTTTATTGTTGGTTAACACATTATGTTTCACTGCTTATGAAAAAACAAAATACCAAAAATTACAAATTTAAAGCATGCTGTAACAAATGTTGCTGTACTAAACAAGGAATGTAACTTAAAGCAAACGGGAAAATAAACCCAAAAACACAAAATTGTGGTCTTAAAAGTATGTGCCGGGGGGCATGGTTTGAAACCAACATGGGGTTTAAAATACATTTAATCTGTCACTGACTGTAGTGATGTATCAGTGTAGCGTAGTGTATTAATGGTGGAAAAGGAGAGGGCGATAAATTTTGCTCACTGAGTAATTCAAGTAGCAGAAAAGGAGAGGTGGGTAGCACTTCTTCATATGTACATCGTGCATGTTACAAAAAGATGAAGGAGTTGCACTTGTTTATGGGTGGAGACAGTGTATTTCAGAGGGGTGAAATGGTTTCCCCCTTCCAGAGCACTTTAATCACAAACAATTAGTTTTTTTCTGATTCTCTGCATTTCTAGGATAAGTATTATGGAGCAGTTTGGTTGTTGTGTATCTAGAGAGGAATCATCATAGAGCTTGTTTGGAAAGGAGAGCATTCCTTGAGTTGAACCTTACATTCAAGTTTAGAGGTGAACTTGGTAAATTTGTGCTCAATTTGTTCATGCTTATTGAGGCTTAGTATGTATGGAGTTTTGAGGAATACTTTGTCATAGGTTAGCAGTTGAAGGGTTGCCCTGACTGTAAGTTTTTATTCTTTGCACAAAGCCTATATCTATGTGAAACTGTCTTGAGTACTACATCACTGAGTTGGTTCACAGCCTATGTAAACAGCAGGATTTTCCTCTGTTGTTATAGACTATTTTTTACGTTGATTACTGACTGTAAAATCTGGGGTTTTCCAAGGCTTTACCCCAGGATTCAGTAAAATCCGTGTAGAGCCTACGTGGAATGTATCCATGTACACGGCCATGGTTCCCCCTCAGCAGCACGCCATGCATATTGATCATGGCATATTGCCGAGGGAGATCAGAGTAATAAGGTTATCAAATCTGTGCACGCAACAGTGTAGAGGCTGTCTCGTACTTGTGGACTGTCCAGAAAAATTCTGGACAGATGGTAAGCACAGGACGTTTTTTTTTAATCTTTATGGGATGTTTGCATGATACTGCACTGTGCTTAGCGATGCCAAAATGCGCTTATACATATACAGCAGACATCTGCTATTTATCTAAAATTGGAAACCAGATGTAATCAATTGTATACACGTTTTTTGTTTTTTTTTTTCTGCTTGTTTGCATGGTGTGGTGCGTAGCGATGCCAAGCAGCACTTATACATATACAGCAGACATCTGATATATATCTAAAAAAAGAAACCAGATGTAATCAATACTTTAATACCGGATCGGTCGAGGCCCAGGTTAAAAACGACCGCCACCAGTACTGTTAGCCAACAGGGTGCTGGCAGAAATTGGGCTACTGTTGGCTGAAGGAGGAGAAGAGGCGGAAGACATGGCCGAAGACAGGAAGAGAGGAGAAAGGCTAGGACTGTGGTAGTGAGGGTCAGAACTTTGAATGTTGGCAGTATGACTGGTATAGGGAGAGAGCTAGCTGATATGATGGACAGAAGGAAGGTTGGTATATTGTGTGCGCAAGAGACCAGATGGAAGGGGAGTAAGGCTAGGTGTATCGGAGGTGGGTTCAAATTGTTTTATCATGGTGTGGATGGAAGGAGAAATGGCGTAGGAGTTATTCTGAAGGAACAGTATGCTAATAGTGTTTTGGAGGTGAAGAGAGTGTCGGATAGAGTAATGTTTATGAAGCTGGAAATTGATGGTGTAATGATGAATGTTGTTAGTGCATATGCTCCACAAGTTGGGTGTGCAATGGATGAGAAAGAAACCTTTTGGAGTGAATTGGATGAAGTGGTGATGACTGTAACCAAGGGTGAGAGAGTGGTGATTGGAGCAGATTTCAATGGGCATGTTGGTGAAGGGAACAGAGGGATGAGGAAGTGATGGATAGGTATGGTGTTAAACAAAGGAATGTAGAAGGTCAGATGGTAGTGGATTTTGCGAAAAGGATGGACATGGCTGTGGTGAATACGTATTTTAACAAGAGGGAGGAGCATAGGGTGACATACAAGAGTGGAGGAAGATGCACACAGGTGGATCATATCTTATGTAGGAGGGCCAGTTTGAAGGAAATTGGAGACTGTAAAGTGGTGA